>NW_024081068.1:0-273414 GCF_003009895.1 Hyaena hyaena
AGCCCCGCGTCGGGCTCTGTGCTGACTGCCAGCTCAGAGCCTGGAGCTTGTTTCAGTCTGTAACTCCCTCTCTCTCTGACCCTCCCCTGCTTGCGCTGTCTCTCTCTCTGTCTCTCTTCTAGAAATAAATAAAACATTAAAAAAATTAAAAAAAAAAAAGAATGAACTGAAAAAAGGAGGGATAGTAAATTATTTCTTCATTACCCTCAAAGTATGCTACTACCAACATTATTTTATGATTATAAGATTAAAAAAAGTCTTATAGGTATCTGAAACTATGGAGAAAAAATAAAGCATTTCCAAGATCTCTCACACATGATCTTTCAAACATTTTTTAAATGCATGTGCTGATTTTATGTTTACAATAATGGAATCAGACTGAATACACTTGCTTTACACACTTCATAGTAAAAAGTAAACATCTTCCTCTCTAAAAAACTACAATTTATACCATTATTTTAATGGCTGTAGAGAGTATGCCACTGACCAATTCTCATGACTTATTTCATAAATTCCTTATTATTTCTATTTTTATATACATATTTTGTTTGATATATTTGTGAGGATTGTTTTCCCTAAGGCTAATTCTTAGATTTAATTAGATTTGTTTTCCTGATCAAAGGAGATGCACAATTCTGTCTTTTGTTAAATATTTCAATTAAAAGTTCATTGAGACATCAAAAGGGGTTGAGAAATAAAACACACACACAAGAATACATATTCAGAATTTTTTTTCTGTTCCAGCTATTTACCATTCTATTTTGGCACCAACATATTCACAGTTTTCTTTGTTTTTAACTTTATAGTATGTTGCAGTAACTAGTAAATCCCCCATCATCACTTTTCCTGGAAATATTCAGTCTGTTTTAACAGTTTCTTTTTAAAATGATTTTAAGTATTTATTTAAGTATTAGATTGAGAACATGTTTTTTTAAGGCTTTTTTTGTTTGCTTGTTTGTTTGTTTTACTGCCTAAGACTGCTTTTGTTTTAAGGGCCCCTGAGTGGGTCAATCAGTTGAGCATCCGATTCTTGGTTTAGGCTCAGATCATGATCTCATGGTTCATGAGTTTAAGCCTCACCTCGGGCTCTGTGCTGACAGTGCAGAGATTTTCTTTCTCTGCTTGGGATTTTCTTTCTCTCTCTCTCTCCTCTGCTCCTCCACTGCTCATGCTCTCTTTCTCTCTCAAAATAAATAAACTTAAAAAAAAAAAAGAGTGCTTTTTTTTTTTAATACAGTTTGCCACCTTAATTAACTGATTTTCCATATGGACAAGCCGTCACCTGAATCATAAATTTTAGCACAGCAATCATATTTTTAAGATATATATATCTAATATTATAGTTTTGAACACTTGCATTAGGTAACCATTCTAAGGATGAGGTTAAATAGTGGTGTTAATCATGTTTATATTCCTCCTGATTTCATTTTTAAGGAGAATGCTGGTTTTTAAACTGATAGAGTTTTTTTTTTTTTCAATTCATTGTTTTGTTCTTGGTTTAATGTACTTTTGGTTTTTTAAAATCTGTAAGGGTTGTGTTTTCAGCCATTTCGTTTCTGGTATTTGTTTAGTTAACAGAAAGTATTTTTTCTATTGATCCCTTAACATGATGAATTCTGGATTTCTTAACATTTTTTAATGTTTTATTTATTTCTGAGAGAGAGAGAGAGAAAGAGAGAGAGAGAGAGGGAGAGATAGCGTGTTCAGGGGAGGGTCAGAGAGAGAGGGAGATAAAGAATCCGAAACAGGCTCCAGGCTCTGAGCTAGCTGTCAGCACAGGCCCGACGAGGCCCGATGCGGGGCACAAACTGTGAGATCATGACCTGAGCCAAAGTCAGATGCTTTAACTGACTAAGCCACCCAGGCACTCCTGAATTTCTTAACATTGATTCATACTATTATCCTTAGAATAAATCTTATGTATCCAATTGATACTATATTGATAAATTTGTTTTACAAATATTTAGATTTTTCCTAATACTCATAAGTGAGAATGGTCTGCATTTGACATTTTTACCTATTAAGTTTTTCAGATTAAATTTAAAATTAATGTTATAAGATTACTTCAGAAAACTTTCTTTTTCAACAGGAAACAGTTTAAAAATCCAGTAATTAACTTATTCTTCAATGTCTGATGGATACTATATTTAAACTTACTTGGTAAAACTCCTTTCTTGGAAGTAGTTCTTTGATAACTTTAATTCTAATTGGTTAAATTTCTTTTAGACCATAATACATTTGGTTAAAATTATCTGTTATACAAATACAAATATTCTTAGAAAATTCTTCATTTCTTAAGACTTCCAAATTTATTGTTGTGGAATTCTGAATAATATTCATTGACAAATATTAGATCTTCTGAACATTAGTCCCTATATTCTATTCCTAATTTTAACATTATAAATTTATAGTTTCTTTTTCACTTTGGCTAAGGGTTCTAACAGAATATGTATTACTTTTCAAAATCTCTTCAGATATTCATCCTCAAATCTATCAAACTTTTTTCCTAATTTACTAATCTTTAAATTTATCTATGTTTAATTTTTTACTAAAGTCTCTAATGTTAATGTATTCTTTGCATGGACTTTATACTGAATATTTATAAGTATTAATATGTATACTATCATATACATATTATATATAATATTTTAGTAATTATATAATGTATAATATAATAATGTATATTATTTGTATAGGATTACATAATCATAATAATTTTTATATTTGTTTACAATTGTGCTATGTTTTATATTATACATTTCCTGTGATTTTGGATTTGAACACATTCTATAAATTATGATGTAGTTTTTTCACTGATATAACTTTCTAAATGGTCTCTTATATTGGCTTTGACATTCAAAGCCTTTGTTTTAAATATTATTTAAAAAGTATTTTTAGGGGCTCCTGGGTGGCTTAGTCGGTTAAGCGTCCGACTTTCGCTTAGGTCATGATCTCGCGGTTCGTGGGTTCGAGCCCCGCGTCGGGCTCTGTGCTGACTGCCAGCTCAGAGCCTGGAGCCTGTTTCAGTCTGTGACTCCCTCTCTCTCTGACCCTCCCCTGCTCACTCTGTCTCTCTCTCTCCTAGAAATAAATAAAACATTAAAAATTTTTAAAAAAATAAAATAAAAGTAGTTTTATACTTCTAAATGGTTATATTATATTTTTGCTTGTTATTAAATATTAGTTTTATGTATGGATGTTGAACTTTTATTTTTAGTTACCTCTGAACTCTATGGCTTTCTATGGCACTAGTGTTCCACTGATTAATCTAAGTGGCTCAGTTTTTTCATCATGTAAATAACACATTTCATTCCTCATACACAACACACCTTTCATTCAGCCGGGATACCTTCCTAATATTTAAAACAAAAATGTGTCTTTATATGTTCCAGTATTTAATACTTCTATTAGGACTTAGCTAACTGTTGTTATCAATATTTTCTGGTTATGTAGTGTGCATTTTAAGTCCAGAGAAACTTTCTTCTCTTAAATCTCTGAATTTCAAATCACTTCTGTTTTGTTTTAGTTGACACTGAAAAAAAAAAAAAAGAACAACACAAAGAAAACAAAACAAGTATGTGTTTATTCTTCTGTGATTTTCTTCCAAATTCTTCAACTCTTATGTCTTTGTATCTCTTTTTGATTCTGCTCAATGCTGCTTGTATTTTTAAAACAGGGGCCTGTTTTGTTTTAAACTCTTTTTCCCTCATCCTATTAACTTTTTTAAAAAAAATTATGTTTATATATCTCTTATGGTTTCCTCTTCATTTCCCCCTATTGTCTCAGTAAGAATTTTTTTTTAAAGAAATCAATTATTGCTTTTTATGGAGATTTAAAAGAAGCCATAGCTTGGGGGTGTCTGGTGGCTCTTTCAGTTAAGCGTCCAACTCTTCATTTCAGCTCAGGCAATGATCTCACAGTTCCTCAGACTGAGCTCCAAGTCAGGCTCTGCACTGACAGCATGTAGCCTGCTTAGGACTCTCCCTTTCTCTCTTACCCTCTCTCTCTGCCCTTCCTCCACTTTCACATGTGTGTGCACATGTGCTTATTGTCTCTTTCAACATAAATAAATAAACTTAAACAAACAAACAAAAAATAAAGTAGCCATGGCTTGAATCTTACGGGTTCCTGAAGAAATTGTTTTCATAAATGTTTTCGTCTTCCAATTCATGGATACAATGTTTTACTTTTCATTATACAGAAGGAGAACCAGTTTAGGAACACTGTTTCTGTGTGTGTGTGTGTGTGTGTGTGTGTGTGACTTACTTATCCATCCTTATTTATCCACAAATAATAAAACTTTTATCCAGAAATAGAGAAAATGTCTCCTCCTGGATGTCCTTCCTCTCTCCCTGAATTTTGTTAGAAACGTTTTACAGCCCACATTTAAATGCTGTTGCTAGTTCAGCGACCCGGATAAGTGTGGGGACACAAAGGTGGAACTAGAGCCCTGGGTAACTACGATGAAGAGCTTTGTGCCCCCTCCCGATGTGTGCACACGTGTGTGTACATGTGACATCACTGTGAGACGTGCCTGGCGGGGTATAGCCGGGGTTCTTCTATGGCTGAGAAACAGCCTTCCTTCTTTGGCCCAATCATCACTTCAGTTAAACTGCCTAACTTAATTGGCTGCTACTCTAGTGGCTCTGCCACTATGGGTCTTCCGCGGCCCCATCTAGTAGAGTGACTCTTACCCTAGCTTCCAGTTCAATGTCACCTGGCAGCTATTGGAGACATTAAAGATAGCCTTGTCTTAGACTAGAACTCCATATCTACTCAAGAGCATCTGCTATGTTGACTTATAGTTTCTTCTAATTTCTGCTCAGAATCTTGGGATTCGCTGTCACCATGGATCTTTCAAGGTATTGTCTTCGGTTGGTTAATTTGGTTGTTAGCTCATTTTAAACAAGAGCAGACTTGTCATGACTACAGAAAGATAAAACATTCAATAAGTTATAATGATTTAGATTTTAAGATCATTTAGAGAGAGGTGACAAAAATAACAGGGTCCAATATAATGAATTTTACAAGGCGGTGGTATCTTTGATGAAAAAGGAAAATACAGAGAGAATCGTTATTACTAGATGTGAAAAAGATTCAGTTTTTAAGTGCATTCAAGTATAAGCATATCCCATTAAACATATTCTAGAATGTAATCTTCAAATGCTTGACCTAAAATTGGCATTTGACTTACGAATTTGCAAATACGGGATGGACTTCTAAAATGTGTATTAAAATATTTTTCATGGATTCTGATGTGTGGTTATGCCGGGAAACTACTCTTTCAGTTTTGTGGAAGTGTACATTTGGAGAAAAAGCAAGAAATTTGACTACATATGGAAATTCTTTAAATAAAATAGGTGTGCTTTTAAAGCAAGGCTGGTGTTAAAATGCAAAAACATTAACACTTAATGAGTGTTATTGTTTCTGTTGAATTACTTTCAGGTCTGCAATTGGTTCTTTAGATGTAAGCACTGAAAATCTTCATCTGAGAATGGATTTGATTTTTTGAAGCAGGTTGAAGTTTTTTGGAATTATTTTTCAGCAGCATGAATAAGTAGGCCTTTGGAAATCTCTTTCCAGGTCTTGGACAGTTGAAGGAGGAAGGCAAAAGCCAACTCTTCCTGGGGTTATTATAACTGAAATTCAAATGTTAGCATGAAGAGAATTACCCTTACGTTGATCAAGATGCTTATGATCAGAAGCACATTTCAAAAGAAAAGAATCTCTTATTCTTGACATTTATGTTCACAGACCTGACACAAACAAGAGATAAGCCTTTTTAGTACATGCAAAAAATTCCAAGTATTAAGTCAGATTGTATGTAATAAGTGAGATTGGTATTTAACTACATGACAACTCTAGGTGAATTTTTTAAAAAGCAAGCCCAAAGACTACTCTTTCTATAATGGACTTCAGATAATTCAACACTATCCCCGCACTGTTCATATGTTTTAGTAGCTGACACATTAAATTTAAGGATAAGTAACATTAAAGCTAGACAAATTTCAAACATAATAGACATCAGAAGAAACATAAGGTCTGTGTTTATTTCGATTATGTGAGCATCGGGAAGTTCTTATGTAATTAACATTGAAGGCATAGCATATTTCCTTATTAACCACCTCTATTTTTTAAAAAACCTTCATTTTCATGCTTCTTTTTCCTATCACATAGTTGAATTAATTGTATTAAAAGATAGGCCAGATAATAGGACAGAGAGTATGCTTTCAGAAAAAACTTTCTTCCTTGCCTTAGCTCTCCTCAGCTTTTTGGAGGTTGGGAGATTACCCAAGAAGTTCTCCAGTCTACTTTGCCCTAGCTGAACAATGGCAGCTGATTTTCCTTTATGAAGTTTAAATCTTGAAAAGAATTTTTAAACGAATTTATACTTGATTCGATCTAGTTGTGGAAAGTTAGGCATTATGGATAACACACAGAGGCAGAATTAGAGCACAACAATGTTACAAAGGGTTCCTTGAGAAGCTCTTGCCAAGTTTGTTTTCTATGCTTTTATTTTTGGTGAGATGTAACGATATGCTACAAAGCATGTCATTGATAGAACACATCCTGCCTCGTGGTCTAACCAATTTATTCTGAGAGAAACAAGGCCTAACTTCCTTTCTGTGAAATCCCATGAGAATGCGTACGTAGAGTGACTTTAGGAAAATCTGTTCCGTACTAATTTTCACCAATAATACTGTTTTTCTTCTATAACACTGCAATCACCTGTGGGGTTTGGTCCCAATTTTAGAGGATGACTGGTGGTACCTCCCTAAGATGCATTGTGGCTATGGATGGATTGGAAAAATACACTTACCATGTTTAAGAAATTATAGTCAACCGGCCATCTCATTTTGGAGTCAGAAGTAGAGAAGTAAGCCGGTGTTGGAATCTGAGAGATCATTCACCATTGGAGTCGAAGGGGTTCATGATGAAACATGGCTAGGGAACAAAGAATGACCTGTGAGGGGACCAGATGTTAAGGCCCAGATCAATAGTGTTATTGCTGCATAAAGGACTCCTTTTAGAATTCCTTCATTCTTGCTCCAGAATCTGGGTTTCTGCTGGATACAAGGTGCAAGTTTCTCAAACCCAAGCCTCCAAGTTTTGTTCCATGAGCAACCTGTATTTTAGCTCTCATTTCCCATCACCACATGTAAGCCACACATGTTTCTGTCTTCAGGTAACAGAATGAATATGCTTGATAAACCATGCTTATAAAAAGGGGAAGTGGTCCTAAGGCTAAAACGTCACTATTTTATTTAGTTTGTTAGTTACTTATTTCAGGATTTATGTAACTTTTTCTACCCTCTTTTAGATTCCAAGAACAAGGAAGGACTCAGGACAATTTGTGGCTGACTCCGAGCAAAAGTAATTGAGTCACCCTATTAGTTACTACCGGCATGATCTATACTGTGGTGGAGTTATGCTTGGGCCCAGTAACCACAAATATAATTTTGTCCCATGAATTTATTTTAATATCAACTGGGTATATGAACTGATTCTTATAATGTAACTTACATGTGAAGATGACAGCCCTTCTCCTTTTCATTGACCCAAAAGGCTAACAGTCTCTCTAACTAATACAGAATAACAAGTTTTATCCCGATGTTAGAGTATTGAGATAATAGATTTTTTTCTTTCATTTCTAAATGTTTATTTATTTTTGAGAGACAGAGCATGAATGGGGGAGGGGCAGAGAGAGAAGTAGTCACAAAACCCAAAGCAGGCTCCAGGCTCTGAGCTGTCAGCACAGAGCCTGATGAGGGGCTCAAACTCACAAACCGAGAGATCATGACCTGAGCCGCACTTGGACGCTTAACCGACTCAGCCACCCAGGTGCCCTGGCATAATAGATTTCTATTCTGTTTAAAGGATTTAAAAGTAGGAATGCATTTATTCTATTATCTTATGTATGTATCATTGTCCACTATTAATTAAATATACATATTGAGTTTTACTTGAAGCTATACTTTTGTGTTTTTAGGAAAAAAAAATTTCCTCACTTTTTCCATACCCTTTCATCTGCTTTCCAATTTGTTCAACTTCTGCAAGTGATTAAAGACACTCTTTACAGCATAATTGTTTAGGACTTTTGTTGGGGGCAGAGAGGGGAATGATAAAGACGAAATTAAGCATGGTTGAATGGTACTGAGATAAGAAGCTATGTTATTGACATAATCGACTCCACACTTAAACAGCTTTAATACGCCAAAGCCTTACCTGCAACCACTCTCTCCTGATATTTTCCTAAGGAGTATTTTCCCACAACTGCAGATCCTGATGGTGAGATGAATTTCCAGCACTCTGGAATTTAACAACCAAAAACCCACAGGCTTTGCAAACAAATATAGCTGGATACTTTTTAAAAAGTCTTAACTTATATGGTTCTTGTCCCTGAATGGCCTGTCTGTGAAATCATTCCATGATTGTTAGCTCAGAAAAGGATTAGAGGTGATCGAAAGTTTTGGCAGCCTATTTTGTTTTAAAGTTTGGGCCTTTGGAAATATGGAAAGGACTTTGAAGAAAGCAATGCATTTAAAAAAAATATGATGAATTTTTACAAGAAGCACATTTTGACCCGGGACTAGAAAAGCTTCTGCAGGTTGGAAGTAGGGCGGCGGGGGGGAGCAGTATGTGGAATGAGAGGAAGGCAAAAAGACCTTAGATGCTGCAATAATGAAGCCTAACTTCAACTCCTATCATCATTTTATAGCGTGGAGTTCATTTTTCTTAGACAAGATCAGATAGCTAATAAATGCCTGAGGCAGATCTTCTCATGCTCAGGCTTTCCCACTAGTTCCACTGTAACTAGGGTAACCATGTAATTCATTGTCCAACTAACTCAGGGAAATTTTGAGAGTAAAATGAGAGCTATTAATCATGCCAGGACAAGAGTCCTGGGGCAAGGCTTATGGTTACCCTAACGATAACCCAAAGCACCAAGGATTATATCTATTTTGATCTGTCATACTGTGTCATTCGTTATCTACTTGACCCTGAATCGTTGTCTTTACCACTAAGTTCTGATTGGTGTAGCAGGCCTCCTATGGTGTACGTTAAGACCGTCTATAGATGATATTCCTACATATATTGTCCTTTGAAGAGACTTTACCACCAACCAGTTGCATGAGTTTGGTCAAGTTACATAAACTCTTGGAGCCTTGAGTTAAATCAGCATTACATAAAGTATCTCTTCTACGGCTCAGTTCTATTCCCATTTTTCTGAACTGATTCTATGTCTTTGGCACTATTGCCGATGGTGCTTGGCAAAAGCTCTGGACATTGACTCAGCAAAGACTGAACCTTTTTCTCAGTTGAACCCTGCTTTCCTTCAGGCCTTAAGCTTCACCTCCTATGAAATTTCAGCACTGAGGCTTATTTATCAGATTATTAGTTTCTTGGCATATTGTTAAGATTGCTTAAAATACAGGCATTTCTATATAAATGGAAATGCTTTAACACTTTATCCTTTTTAATAATCAAGCCAAAGAAACTGCAGCCATCAAACTCTGGTGCAATCTCTTTTATTGACTGTGATAACATTACTGGGTAGCACTCAGTGTTCTTGTGGGGATTAATGCATGAAAATGCCATTTTGCATAACAATAATGTCAAAAGCATAACTCTGAAAAGGTCCATCTTAGTTATAAAACTCAAGCGGAGGATTGATACATTATCTTTAGAGAATTCCAAAATGCTTTGTGATTCTGCATTGTATAATATCTCTGACAAGATATAAGAAGAAAGTATTCCATTTAAGTACACAGGTGCAGATCTGATCCCAGAGCTCTGTTTCTGAAGTCGTGTTTGTTTTAGGTAAAGGTCACCAAGAAATGCTCCTTTTGAAACTTCAGATATTAGAAAAAAATATGGCAATATTGGGGTGAATGACCTTTGTGTTGATCACTCTGTCAAGAATCCATAAATATAGGCACATGAGAAGAGACTTTACCTATATTCACAGATTTTTAGAATGAAATTCAATATTGGGAATTATTGTCAGCTGCATTTGATTTGACAAATGCAGGCTTTGCGGCATCAACGTTTAAAACTCTTAATAGCACACCCTTTTGATTGGAAATCTGTAAAGAAAACCACTACCCTCTCTTCCTCCCAGCATTGAGTATAGTTGAAACACATAATAGTAAATGGTTCCACTTCCTTAAATTGTTTTTATTCGAAGTTACTTGCTCCTTGTGGTCTTTCATTTTGTGCGGCTGTTTATCAAGAAACACCATGTGAAAGTTAATAATAACATAATTTAGAGCAATAATTACATTTTTATTCAATAGCTGTGGGAAAACACTGGGTTGAATAATGAGACAAAAATGAGTGTCTCAGGCCTAACAGGACATTAATCAACATATTAACTGTGTGGGCAAACTGATTTGAGACTGTTATGGCTTAATTTGTCTCAAAATCATTATTTTTAATGTATTGCATAATGTACTTTAAGATATGTGTTGAACTGATCACAAGTAAGCTTTCGATTGCAACAGAATAGAGGCTACCCCTTATCATGTCATGAGTTATCCTCTTTTTATAGTGCACAGTATAAAATCGATATTCCTGGAACTCTGACATTTCACAGCTATGTTCGGATAAAGCTAAATTAGTTGTACAACCTCTCTACCTGCATTCAGTTATAATGGCCGAGTCTATATTTTCATAATTCTAATTGCCAAAATATATTTATTACTCATTGTTGTTTTAAAAGGTTTTCACAAGAATGTTTAAATGTCATTGCCGTTTCCGTAAACAATGGCGATTTTCCAAACTCAGGAATCTTTGACCAGTTTCACGTGACAGGAATTCAATACTTAACCCGTGATCTTCACTTAACCTGAATTTGAACCTTCGGAGACCTCAGCCATATCTAAGGATTCAGCTGTCACTGACAGACTCTTCCACATCCTTGGGGAGGCATTTTCAACATCCATCCCGAAGGGAAGCACAGTTTGGGTCCTCCACCACCAGCCTGGGCATGGGGATTCATTAGTTTCCCTATGCTCCTGAGTAGACTTTGATGGGGTTTTTTTTTTTTAGCATTTATTGAACAAAAGTGGCTTTTTGCTTATATGTCAGAATTCATTTATTTGGCTCCTTTTTCTGTAAGGACAAGGCCATTTCTAACTTTAATATGCCATAATGTGTGGATTCACACAGAGGAAAAAATATATATGTGATTCTGAGAGAGATATATTAGTTAATTTGAAAGCTTATTACAGCTGGAATAACTCATACATAAGAGGAGAAAGTAGAATTATATTTAGGAAGAGAAATGTTCCTATTTCTTTAGGAAAAATACAATTATGGTCTTTAGTGCCCCCAAAATTGAAGGATTTCATTCCCAGTCGAAAAAGTTTTAAGTAAGGGGAATTACACTATGCTTAAAAAGAAGAAGGAGGGAAGGGGAGGGGAAAAAAGGAGCAGAGAAAGAAGGAGAAGGAACAGAGGAGAAAAGGAGAGGATGAAACAGGAATTTTCAGCTTTTCCTATAAGTGAGTTAGATAAGAATTTGAGAACTATGAGACTCAGAAGATTTGAGAGGAGGAGAAGAGGGGAGAAGGTTGAGAAGATGTCAGAGAACCAAGGCTCAGAGGGAAGGACAAAGTAAGGGAGAAAGTACTTATGGTGGAAAATGGCTAATATATGATTAAGACATTGATGTCTCCTGTTCAGCCTTATGTTGTTTTCTTGTCTGCGTAAGGCTGAGCTTTCTCTTTCCATCACATTCACTGAGCCAGCCGCAGACTCACTGACATAGCCCTTAATATATCATTCATCCATTAGTGGTGATACCTCACCCTCAGGTGAGTGAGTGATACAGGACAGAGAAAGATGAACAAGGCAAGATGAGCTATGGAATCAGGAATAAACTGGGCAAAAGAAAGCAGAGCAGAGGTGACAAGGGAAGGAAAGAACTGGTAAGCCCCTGCAGGGGGCGCTGAGCAGAGCATTGGTCCCCACACACTATACATGTGCAGTGTAAGTATGGACATCCAAGACATGTATTATTCAGGAAACTGTAGCTGGAGGGTCACACCCATGAGAAGATGGGTGTTGATGTACTGTGACAACACTCAGAGCTGGCTGCCCATGTATTTTTCTCCAGAGTCACTACTTCTCACCTGAGAGAGAAGATGAATGCAGCCTGCAACCAAGAAATCAGATGAGAGATTGACTGGAGTGTAAACTTCATGGCAGAAACATTATCCCCAAGCTAAGACCTTCACTTGTAGGTACAGTGTTAACAAATGTTTAAAATATCTAAAAGAACTGGCTTGAAATGCCAAGAGGCCTGAAGAAAGAAAACCAAGTGTATCTGAGAGCAATCCATGGCAGGAGAAGGGAGACCAGCTTTCTTGCTGGTCAGAGCAGTTCTTGCTAGCTGTGGCCAGGAGACTCGCGTCCACACACCGCTACAGGGGCCCAAGCTGGGGAGGGAGGTAGTAGATCTCCCAGACCAAACAAGAGAACCCAACATCCAGTCTCTGGGAAGAACCGTGACATGAGAAAAGAGGTCTACATTCAACAGGTTGCACATTGATGGGAGAATAAGTGTGGACAGTGTGGACAGTGACTGGAAATGGCCCAGGGCTCCCATAGAGATCTTTTTGGCCCCTGGGTGGTCAGGAGAAACTGAGCTTTCCAGAACACAAATGGGCCTTATGACCTAACTTAGCTTGTAGTAGGAAAATCAATATCCAACATTGGCCAGCTAACTAAATTGTAATTCATTGTATTAAACAGAGGAACCACTAAGCCTCTCCATTTCCATTTCTTGTCTCCATTCCCACAATCATGGCCAGCGTGCCAGACAACTCATACTAGATCTTGTTTCACCATGAAATGCATATATCATTATTGTCATTCTCCTCATTCACTTCAGCACTGTTCTAAAGTTCCTTCTACT
This sequence comes from Hyaena hyaena, assembly GCF_003009895.1. Lineage (NCBI taxonomy): Eukaryota > Metazoa > Chordata > Mammalia > Carnivora > Hyaenidae > Hyaena > Hyaena hyaena. Next base: position 12,923 of record NW_024081068.1, read on the forward strand.
TTCCACACCATGGACACATTCACCCAATCTTACTGGATTTTGTACACAATGGTTCTTGCCTTATTTTCTGTTCCTTTCTAACTGACCACATATTAAAGTAGGCTTTTTGCCATGTTTTCTTTTTATTGCTTTGTGCCTAAGCAATCTCAATAATCCCAGTTATTCTCTGTGACTCTATTTTTCTCCATTTTCAGTAACTCTACATGTCATCATGGCCTCCTTCTCTCTAGAACCACACTTTGATCATAGTATTCCCTTGTGTGAAGACCTTTAATGGGTAAAATGTGATATTCAACCTTTCTTTCATCTTATCTCCTAAGATGCAGTATGGATATTGAGCCCCAGGCCCAGTTCTAGGAACTGGAAATAGAAAAGTGAATGAACAGACAAAAACATCAGCCTATGAGAGCTTCTGTTTTAGTGAGAAGAGAGAAAGCGTAAGCGTAAGAGTAAAGTATAAACATATTTATAAAATGCCTGCTAACAAAAAAGCAAAACAGAGTGTTTGCAATTTTGATAAGATGATCAGGAAAGGCCTCAGTAAGTAAATTTAGACAGAGGGATCTGGGATGCAAAAGGAGTTCTCTGGGAGTAGAATTTGTAGGCAGCTGGGGAAGCCCATGAGAAGACCTAGCAGTAGAATATGGAGGATGTGTTGGGAAACCAGAAAAGACTCCAGTGTGGGTAGAAATGAATGAGAGAGGGAGAGGGAGGGGGAATAAGGTCAGAGGGTTGTTGGAGGGTCAGATTATGTCGGCCTTTGTAGGACCTTGCAAGAATGTGGCTTCCACTCTGAGTGAAACAGAACTATTGATGGGATTTGGGCAGAGCAGCAACAGGAAGGAAAATGTATGAAAGAAAAGTGTTTCAAAATGAGGGTGCAATTAACCATGTTAAATGCTGCTGATAGATAAAGATGGGGACAGAGGGGAATTGGGGATAGTGTGCACACTGATTTGAAGAATTTTGCGCTTAGGGGGAGCAAATAAATGGGATAACAGATAAAGAGGTAATTGGGGTCAGGAGATTTTTTTTAAGATAGGAGAAATAAAATCTATTTCTTATGGATAGAACCCACTAGAGAGAAGGAAACAAATGAAATAGGAGAGAAAAGGAAGACTCATTTGAGGTGGTATCTTTAAGTAGTAGACAAGATCCAGTGAAGAACTGAGGTACTAGCCTAATGGACGGTTAATCTATAGTGGGAGTGGGGTTTGAGGGCTAGAGAGAAGAATATGTGGATACAGAAGCCATAGGCGGCCAGTGTGGTGGGGGGAGTGTGTAGAAATTGCCTTCTGGCTGCTTGAATTTACTCAGTCAAATAAAAACTAGGTCATCGGGTGAGGACGAAGATAGGGGAGAAAATGTTCCAGATTTAAAGAACAGAAGTTTGAAACAAAACTGAGAAAGACAAGAGCCCCAGAGAAAGGCATTATGATTGCAGGAAAACATTAAGGAGCCAACAACTAGATTTTATAAAGGTAAGACTTTTTTTAGATCTATTTATCTTTTTAAAATTTACATCCAAGGTAGTTAGTATATAGTGCAATAATGCTCTCAGAAGTAGATTCCTTAATGTCTCTTACCCATTTAGCCCATCCCCCTCCCACAAGCCCTCCAGGAACCCTCTGTGTGTTCTCCATATTTAAGAGTCTCTTATGTTTTTGTTCCCTTCGTTTTTATATTAGTTTTGCTTCCCTTCCCTTATGTTCATCTGTTTTGTATCTTAAAGTCCTCATATGATGGAAGTCCTATGATATTTGTCTTCATCTGACTGACTAATTTCACTTTGCATAGTCTCTCTAATTCCATCACATAGTTGCAAATGGCAAGATTTCATTCTTTTTGATTGCCGAGTAATACTCCACTGTATATATGTATATATACCACACCTTCATTCTGACAGGTGTGAGGTGGTATCTCACTGTGGTTTTGATTTGTAGTTCCCTGATGATGAGTGGTATTGAGCATCATTTCATGTGTCTGTTGGCCATCTGGATGTCTCCTTTGGAGAAGTGTCTATTCATGTCTTTAGGCCACTTCTTCACTGGATTATTTGCCTTTTGGGCTTGAGTTCGATAAGATCTTTATAGATTTTTGAATACTACCCCTTTATCTATTATGTCATTTGCAATATCTTCTCCCATTCCATCGGTTGCCTTTTAGTTTGGCTGATTGTTTCCTTTGCTGTGCAGAAGTTTTTATTTTGATGAGGTCCCAATAGTTCATTTTTGCTTTTGTTTCCCTTGCCTACAGAGATGTCTTGAGTAAGAAGTTGCTGTGGTCAAGGTCAAAGAGGTTCTTGATAAAGGCAAGCCTTTTGCCTAGTGCACTACGCTGAAGAGAGGGTTGATGTTGTATTTTATTGTCCCTATCTATAGTGTTAGCAAAGCTGTCAATCAGAGCTGCTTGACCTGCAGGGGACTGGGAAGTGAGTGAAAAATAAACTTTCATTTTGTTGAGCCACTGAGATTTGGAAGGTTCTTTCTTATATCAGCTAATGTTACATAAACTAATACACACATTAAAATCTTGCCTATTTCTTTATTCGGTGTAAGCAATCATATGAAAAATAAAATCTATGTAATAAAAGGATTTCTGGTTCCATTTGCTTTTCAAATTTCCCTGTCTTATCTATCAAACTATACTCTTAACTTCTGTTTCTTGAAATTCTTTGCACTTTTATGGCATTTTCTCTTCCATGAATAATTGCTGAGTAAATGGGTGAATAAGAATTAGTAAGTGTTGGGGCGCCTGGGTGGCTTAGTCGGTTAAGCGTCCAACTTTCGCTTAGGTCATGATCTCGCGGTTCGTGGGTTCGAGCCCCACGTCGGGCTCTGTGCTGACTGCCAGCTCAGAGCCTGGAGCCAATTTCAGAGTCTGTATCTCCCTCTCTCTCTGACCCTCCCTTGCTCACGCTGTCTCTCTCTCTCTCTCTCTCTCTCTCCTAGAAATAAATAAAACATTAAAAAAAAGAATTAATAAGTGTCTATGAAGATTTAATTAAACAATTTTATTCTATTAGTTAATTTTTCTGTTTTTTTTTTTTATCTCCCCAGAAGGAAGTGGTAGATGAAAGGCATTAGAGTCTGTTTCATAGTGAAATGCATGCATGTGCTGAAAGGCTTCTAACAGGCATGTTTCATACACGATGAAATAAAACAATCCTCATGCAGACTTGGATGCTGAATATTTTTGGCAGTCCACAGTGCCATATTTCCTCAATGGCAGTATCTCTAAGCAGTGCTTACTTTTGTTGGAGACCTTTGGGTTATGACATTTGCCTTTGCCCAAATCTGCCACTGAGAGCACAGGGTAATGTTTTCAAAAAGAATCCTGTTTTCCCATCTGCAGAAAACATACTCATTCACCGAGAAGTGAAATGACAATGCAGATGCTATTAACTAGTGCGATAATTCACTTGAGTTTTTTCCATATGAGCAAGTAACTATTTAAAAAGGTGATTGAAATATAATTGTATTTCCTAGGGATATTTTTACATTACTAAGATGGAAAAGTTAAGATTTCAAACTATATAATGATTAGAATTGTCTATACCTTCCTTCTACCTGCCATAATTTCCCTTAAGAATAATGCAGAGAGAATCACAGGCTATGCCATGAATGAGTACCTAGTTCATCCTCTTACTTCAAGGTCAGATTGTACCTAAGCTTTATATGGCCCCTAAGAGTGTTCCAAGGTTGAGGAAAATTACATATAGTAGAATGCATGTCCCAATCTACTTCCAAGTCTGAGAATTGACAATATTCGTGAAATCTCTATTTCTTTCTTCTTTTCCTTTCCACCCTGATTTCCAAGTATATTATTTACGTTTGGAAATAAGAATAGATACCTCCCTCTCTCTTTCCCTTGTCTCTCCCTCTCCTTCTTTCTTTTAATTAAGCACTGACACTGTGTCATCACAGTTTCCCAGATTGAGATCTCATACTTTGTCTCTACAATTTAAAAAGGCAAACTTCCAATTTCAAATCTTTTATTCCAATCTTTAATTCCTTATTTGACTGCCGTCATCTGCTATGTAATCTAATGAAGTAACGCTCCCTGAGGTCTTCACACTCCTACTTAGTTTATACAGACTGCTCTCTTTCACCAACCTATGGGCTGTCACTGTTTGTCAATCTTGTTCCACCAGTCTCCACGGAATATTTTTAGGTGGATTCTATTGCTCTTATCTTTAAAATTTGCAGCCTTCACAGGTACTTGGTGTGTACACATGTCCATGGACATAGATTTTAGACAAACAAGTCTCATTGTGTATTGCGTATTTTAAAATCTTTCCTTTTTCCTTTTTATCCTATAATGTTAGATTGTCGTCTTTTCTTTCCTTTGCGACCTCCCTCTGAACATAGTATTTTCCTCATGATTATACTGTTAGATGCCTTACTTTGAGAACAAATCTAATCGTAGCCCTTTTCTTCAGGCACAACTGAGCAGATCCTGCCTACATACCAACAAGTTTTGATTTAAAAGATGTAAAGAGAATTCCAATATCTTTATTAAGCGACTTCAATATTTAAAAACTTTTATTTTCTATAATTTACTTGCTATAATGTAGTTGTATGTGGGTATGTGTCCGAAATCAGTTCATTTATATAGCCAAATGATGTTTCCTTTTGCTTTATATTCTATAAAATACTTAATTGTGTTCCCTGAAAAAAAAATGGTTGCCAGTGTCCATGAGTGATGTACAATATCTGAATTGGTAGCACTTAGCAGTTAGGTACTTAGCAATGCTAATGTCAGATGCCAGGCAAACTGGATGTCAAACAAAGACTCGCTTGACTTCACATTCGGTATGCTCTGCAAAGCTGGCTATGGTTATACATTTCAGAACACAAAAGGAAAGTAATGTTCAGAAGTTGGCGGAGCAACTTTGGGTATGACACACTGGAAAGAGGAGTTTAAATACCTGGCATTTGAATCTAAAGTTTGGAAGAGGAAGCACTTCTGAGAAAGCCAAAAGGCTTGTAAAATTTATGTTCATTAGTTTTTACATTTTTTTCTTATTGAAATATGCAAAATGGTACATTCAAGTCCCAGTATAATAAAAAGTTCATCATATTCATTTTGATTTTCATCACTTTAGATAATTATGGATCCCATTTAGCAATTCACTATATACTTTGGTTTTTTTTGTTTGTTTTTTTTAATTTTTTTTTTTTTTTTTAATTTATTTCTAGGAGGGAGAGACAGCGTGAGCAGGGGAGGGTCAGAGAGAGAGGGAGTCACAGACTCTGAAACAGGCTCCAGGCTCTGAGCTGGCAGTCAGCACAGAGCCCGACGCGGGGCTCGAACCCACGAACCACGAGATCATGACCTAAGTGAAAGTCGGACACTTAACCGATTAAGCCACCCAGGCGCCCCAGCAATTCACTATATACTTTGATTAAGGCTTTAAACTATATAATATCTGATATTATACATCACATTTCTGGCACTTTACTTGCCTTTTATTTACAGTTTTCTCTCTCCCAAAATTCTTCACTTTTCCATGCGTATGTTCATCTTCTTTACTAATTTCTTTAACGTATTAATATAGATGAATAATTCCTAATGTCTGGCCCATCCCCAGGTGAAGTTTTATTTTATCCCTTGATGTGAGGTTATTTTCTCTTGTTTTTTCGTGTGTTCTTTATCATTTTTGATTTGATGTCTGATATTGTGTATAAAAATAAACCACAGTTGAGACCAGGGTAAATAATATTTATGCCTGAAAATCTGCATAAGCCTTCTATTCAGCCATTAGTATGAAAGGTTGAATCCATAATCTTTAAATTCTTTCAATAGTAGATTGCTGCTAACATGCTTAAAATGAGTTCTATGCCTAAAATTTTTCTTAGAATTTCTGCTCCACTTTAAACATTTAGCAGTTGCCAAAAAGGTGGGTCCCTCTTAATGTTCTTTCCCATTCCCTAGTACAGACTATTCTTGTCGGGTACTAATTCCAAGGCTCATGATGGAGGTAAGATGGAATCTCTTGGTTCTATGGCTCCAATCTTAGGCAGGCCATAGGCACCTGCTCCTTTAGGATGAAGTTTTCTCAATGTTCATGCCCCTCCCTCAGCAGCAAGCAGCTGCCTCCTACTCAGTGTTGATTTAGATGCTCATAGTTTTATTGTCCCTCATCCACTATCTCTGTCCCATTTCAGGAGGATTTTTAGTAATTAAAGAGTTTTCTAAACTTCTCCAGGTAGAAATGTGTTTTTCCTAGTGTTGGGGCAGGGTTAAGGGTTAGGTTTCCTACCTTCTTTATGAAGCATCCTGTCTTTGTCTAGAATTGGGACAATGATTGGGGAGGGGTGATGAGGGGGTGAGAGAATCTCTTTGCCTTCTTCTATTGACAGGCATCTTTTGCTTTACATTAAAGAAGAGACTAGAATATGAGTGATTTTCATGCCTGTTCCTTCTTAACAACAACAACAACAAAAATGCCATATTGTATTTCTTTAGGAACCAGACTCCAAATGGGTTTTTCTAGGTATTCTGCCCACCCTTAGATCCAAGCCAACTCTACATATCTGCATTACTGAGGAGAACTCCATCAGCTCTCTTACTGGGCAATCAATTTTCCTCATGAGCATACAGTGTAGGTCCATGGAAAAGAGTGGCCTAGAACATAAAAGCCCTTTGTTTCTAGCCTGCTGGCACTCTAAGCTGTCATGTCACCCATATTACCTTTCAGAGTTTATTACAATTTTAGTTTTTTGTTTTTCTTACCTGATCTGTGGCAGCTGCTTCTTCATCTTCTGTTTTGGGAAAGGTGAAATAGTTCATGTATTTTGTTTTACCTTGGAAGAGCTTGCCAACCACTGGAATCAATTCACCTGTGATATCTTCATTCTCTAATATATAGAAAATTATGATTTTGTAGAAAAACTGATCTTTCTTGTTGCTATGTGAATATCTTGCTGATTTTTTCCATCTCCATTGGAAGAAAAACTCTTTTTAATTTTTTAAAATTTTAGTACTTGTATTTTCATTTTTTCTCCTTTCTGTCAATACTGTTCTTACTCTATGGTTGCGATACTATTTATAACCCTTCATAAAATATTTATCTTCTGGTGTTTTTTAAAATTTCTCCTTTATTGTTGTATCTTCCAGTAATATTTTCTCTGGGTTTTGTTTTCTTCAATTTTGTTTTGTTTTGTTTGTTTGAGTTGGATGCTTCTTGCATGGCTTTCTAAACTATTTAGTACTTTTTGTAATTTAATTCTGTTTGCCTTAAGGTTTCCAAGGAACCATTTTGGGACTATTATTCCTATTTGCCAAATCCTGATTCCATTGATGATGAAGGGGTGGAATGAGCTATAAAATGAAGAATTCCAGACATTGATAAATGGACTGTGGGTTTTTTTTTATTTCTCTTTAGCATTTGTGGCCACCCAGTGCCTTGCTATCTCTTCACCTCATGTACTCATATTCACTGTTATTATTAAAGTGCATACCCCTTAAAATAAAAGTTGGTGTGAAGAGAATGGGTGACCGGGTTGGCTACTATACATTTAATACATTCATTAATACCTTGCATATTTGTTCCAAGGATTTGGTTCCTCATATGCTTTGTAACTCCCACATCTGATTATCCAGCCCTGAAGACTTTCTTCCAAATGTTTGAACAATTTCTTAACTGTGTGTATTTTAGACAATCAATTAATTTTTAAAAAAATTTTATTGTTTATTTTTGAGAGAGACAGAGCATGACTGGGGGAGGGGCAGAGAGAGAAAGAGACACAGAATCTGAAGAAGGTTCCAGGCTCCAAGCTATCAACACAGAGCCCAACAGAGGGCTCAAAATCACGAATGGTGAGTTCATGACCTGAGCTGAAGTTGGACGCTTAACCGACTGAGCCACCTACACTCCCCTAGACAATAAATTACTTTATGCCTCCAACCCCAGCTACATTTCATCCATAATTAAAAGTTAAAAGTCCATAATTTTTAGTTCACTGAGGTCATCCTTTTATTCTTCTTCCATGAATGTTGATGGGTTTTTTTGATTAGCATTTCCAGTGGTTTGTTGGAAGTAGAGGAGGTATGTATACTGAGTGGTTTCTTTGTTTCTTCACACTAACCAATCCTCTGATTCTCTGGTACCAATTAGGTATCCTAGCCAAAGTTAGCATGAGACTCCACAGATTTAAGGTCTCACTTCTGAAAGGCTGCTCTGATTTAAAAAAAAATTTTTTTTAAGGTTTTTAGTTTTGAGTAATCTCTGCAGCCAACATGCAGCTCAAACTCATAACCCCGAGACTAAGAGAGACTCATGCTTTACCAACTAAGGCAGCCAAGAGACCCAGTCTGCTCTCACTTTAGATACCAACTGTGTCATATCCCCAGGTTTCCCACAATTCTGTCTGACTTGGCCATGAAGTCAGCTCTTCCAACAAACTCTTTTCTCGCCTAAAGTTCAACAATTTTCCAGAATGACTCAAATAACTCAAAAAAAGTACTATACTCACTCTCACAGTATATTATAACACATACAAATAAATGGCCAGGTTAAGAAGTACATAGGGTGAGCTCTGGAAGGGCCCCCAATACAGGAGCCCCTGTCTTCTTGGAGTTGGAAGTTCCCCAGATCTTGTTCAAAAGTTTTTATAGAGCTCAAGCTCCATCTCTGCTCCCCTCCTCCGAGGATGATGTGTTGGGCTGAAAATTCCAGGACTTCCTCTTTCTGGTGACCAGTTCTTACATTGGAAGCTATTAAAGAGCCTGCTAAGAGTCACACTGCATCAGAACAATGACACGCATAGTATCCGTGTCAGTCAGGAAATTACAAGGGCTTTAGGAGTCCGTGCAAGGAACTGAAGGCAAAGATCAAATATTTCTTTTATTATACCACTTCTATATATTCAGTCCAGCACTTTGGACTTGACTATTTTGTAAATCTCACTTCGAAGGTAATTAATTGAGATATAATGGCAGTATTAGGAGATTGTGCCTTATGAATAATCTTAATCTGCTTCAATAATACATTTTGGTCCAAAAACTACTGTTGAGAAATATTTCTATATTCTGGAATATGTGTATAATGTTTCTCATACTAAGCTAGTTTACATTGACAAACTATAAAGATTCTAATTTTAATATAACTCAATGAATGATTCACATCAGCCTTCTGACCTTCATTTGTGGATATTTGTTCACATGTGTAGCCCATGAAAATTAAAAAGCAACAGTAAAATATGACATGTGATTTTACAAAATCACAAGTAAAATCATTTAACATTCATACTATTTACAACATATGTGTAATATATATGTATAATAAAATGTGATGATTTCATTCTATTTTAGTTATCAAAAGTGTGGATATCTTCATAAAGGTAAAAAAAAAATATGGTGCCATTGGAATTATGCCTATTACACTCCCACCCAAATCTGTCCAAATCTGGTAAAATAATTTATAATAAAACATCAAAGCTGTTCTTTTTAGAAAAATAATATTAGATGTACGAGTTGCTTGATGAGGGTCTAGAAAGTTGATTTGAAGAATCATCATCATTCGGATCATAGACAATAATATACGGAAAATGACAAAAGCATTCAATGGTACAATGTGATAGGAAGTATTGAAGTTACCCTTGGAATTGGTACAAGCGAGAATAAATCATATTATGGGATCTTATATAAGAAAAGAACCAATTTTTCCTCCTTAAAACAAATTCAACGTGATAGGTTGCTACTATTGATTCAGTCTTGGTGATGGCAGGGCAAGTGCTACTATGTTCCACAATCCAAGGAGTGTTGTAGCTAAAAGGGGTTGGGCAACGAGCCCACACTGTTCCCAGAGTTTTCTATGGTTATACTCTCATGAGCACAAGATTTCTGCTGCTCCCTGAGCTGCTATAGGCATCTTCCAGGAAGGAGGTTGCAGATGGGGGGAGAGGAGCTTGCTCCCAGGGAAGCTTTGCATTTTCATTCAAACACTGAGTTTTTCCTAAGGTCTTCTGCTAGAATTTTGTCACAAAATCAGTGCTTAGCTGCAAGGGTGGCTGACAATTGGTGAATGGACAAAAAGAAAAGCAGGAAACACACACACATACACACATACACTCGGTCTCCTGGAGATAAACAAAAGGCACAAGGGAGTTGGAATGCATCTTAAAAGAGCCAGTCAGTGGCATCTGTCAGAAGATGTCAATAGTATCCTCGCCTAACTGGAGCACAGAAAAGATGGAGACATATAAGGGGACTCAACAATGAGGAGCACTGGCAAGTCAGAGGAGGTTAGAATTAATGTTCTAGAGCCAAGTTTTCCATGTGTTTTACATGGAGCCCTTGGTGTCACACATCTTTTATGACAAAAGAGAAAGTTAAAGCTTGTGTGTGAAAAGCTGAATTTGTATGTGACTTCTCCTCAGATATTAGCACATGAAAGAGCCCAAGAAGTGTTTCATAAAATAAATCTTTAAATTACCTTAACCTGTCTTTTCTAAACATTTCGATTTTAGAACTCGTGTGTGTGTGTGTGTGTGTGTGTGTGTGTGTTTGCAATTATGAGTGAGAGAGTGATAACTATTACCAAACCAAGGATGCATTTCTGGAAATGCTATGCTAGAAATTAGGGATCTTATGCAGGTTTCTAAACTGGAGAGCAACCTAAAACATGAAACATAGCCTTATGAACACTACTCTGGCAATAGTATATAGAATTAATCTTGGTGGGGTACGAGGTATTGCTAAGGCTGGACGAAGGAAAGGACTACACAGGAGACAATTGACTTAATGCAGGATCGGCATGGGAAGTCCAGAACTTAGAGTGGTGTCAATTAACTTGAGAGGAGCTAGTCAAAAAATTGTTCCTTACAAAAATACTAAGATGTTAGAGCTCAAATGGCCCTTAGAGATCAGCTAATTCAAAATTTCACATCATGAAATATGATAGATTGTTATTAATAGACTAGATGAGGATGGGGAACAGTGGAAGAAAAGAAGGAGACAAAGATAACTAGATTTTGAGTCTATAAAACTGCATGAATTATGGCACCCTTATCGTGAATGACAATACTAGAAACGAGTGCTTCTTAATGAATTCCATTCAAGACATGATGAGTGTGGGAGCCAGCTCAGCATGGAAATGGGGGTGTCCAACAGCCATTTAAAAGTTTGAAATTGGAGTCCGGACAATAGTATTAAGCTTTAAGAAATACATTTATGATAATGGCAGTCATTAAAGAATATTCCTTCTCACAGAAAGATAAAATAAGATTCAGAAAAAATAAATAGCATAACAAGCCCCCCTCATTTCTAATCTTCTCCCTTCTTTTATTTCTATATTAGTCATATGCCTAAATACTGCCACTTTGCAAACATAAAACCAAAAGTAGTCTAATAGCTACCAAAACATTTCACTGTTACAAAGCAGTAAGTTCTTGAAATTGTGAATCCATTTGTTCTATTAAAATCACATCTTTCAAAATAGTACTTGTGCATGTTTGCCTGAAAAACCCAAGATATGATGTGCATAACCAAAAGGGTATAGGAACCCAGAATCTCCATTTGGAACTCTACCTCCTGTTACCACTCTTAGATTTATACTTCGTTTAAATGTTATTAAAGTTGAGGGCACCTGAGTGGCTCAGTCAGTTAAGCATCTGACTTCAGCTCAGGTCACAATCTCATGGTTTGTGAGTTCGAACCCCATCTCCGGCTCTCTGCTGACAGCTCAGAGCCTGGAGCCTGCCTTGGATTCTGTGGGTGTCTCTGTCACTGCCTCACTGCTGTTCATGCTCTGTCTCTCTCTGTCTCTCAAAAAAAAATAAACATTTAGAAATTTTAAATGTTTTTAAAGTTGTATTATTATATACATAGCATTAGGGGCCAATTTCTGGCTCATTCTCTTCCTATGCCTTACTCTCTCATACTGTAACACTATGAGCCTCATATCTGTATCAAACATCAAAATACACAAATTTCACTATGCACATCTACAAAAAGCTGACTCACACCAAAGTATCAGAAAGCAAGCTTATTAATTTGCAACTGTGCTACAATTTTGACTTTTTTAGAGCTAACATGGTCAATACTTACTACTCAGGAGAAAACACCTAGAGATGCAATTTCTAATAAAAATTGGGTAGATGATTCAGAGAAATAGGCTCAACAAACTTTTTGTTTTGTTTTGCTTTGTGGTTGTAGAAACCGAGTCTAAATGTAGATGGAAATGCAAAGGACCCAGCGCAGCTGGAATGGTTTTTTGGTGGATTCCCTTGGCTGGGTTATAGCCCTCAGTTATTCAATCAAAATACTTGTCTAGGTGTTTCTGTGAAGGTATTTTGTAGAGGCGACTACAGCCCATAATCACATGACCTTAAATAAAGGAGATTATCCTAGATAATCTTTGCAGGCCAGATTCAATCCGTTAACAGGTCTTAAAAGCAGAGCTGTGGTTTCTCTAAACATATGTTTCTTTGTTGTGGACAGCAGCTTCAACTGGTGCCGAGAATGTCAATCTTAAACTCACCTTTCCTGGTAGACCGACCTACAGATTTTGGAACTGCTGGAGCAGTCCCTGCAATTGTATAAGCCAATTTTTTATAATAAATATCTTCATCTTGATCTCCTACTGGTTTTGCTCATCAGGTGGAACTCTAACTGAAATAGGACCCAAGATACTTTTAATAAGGAAGAACAAAGTTGAAGTGCTTACTCTATTTGATTTAAATGTGTGATGGGGCACCTGGGTGGCTGTCAGTTAAGCATCCGACTTTGGCTCAGGTCATGATCCCACGGTTTGTAGGTTTGAGCCCCGTGTCGGGCTCTGTGCTGACCGCTAGCTCAGAGCTTGGTGCCTGCTTTGGAATCTGTATCTTCCTCTCTCTGACCCTCCCCTGCTCAAGCTGTCTCTCTCAGAAGTAAAACGTTAAAAAAATTTTTTTAAATAAATATGTACTATAAAGCTACAATAACCAAAACACTTGGTATTGGCATAAGTATAGGCATATAGATCAATGGAATAGAATTCAGAATTCAGAAATGAAATAAGTTTTCAAAAAGGTGCCAAGGCAAATCAACAGGGGGAAAAGGATAGCCTTTTCAACAAATGTTACTGGGACAATTGGATATCTGTACGTAAAAAAAAAAATTTAAAAATGAGCTTAGACCTTTCCATCACACTATATACAAAAAGTGAATTCAAATGGATCATAGAAGTAAATGTAAGAGCTAAAAATATAAAACAAAAACAAACATAGGACAAAATCTTCAGGACCTTGGGTTAGGCAGAGCTCTTAGGCATGACACCCAAAGCACAAAATATAGTCAAAGAAAATGATCAATTTTATTTCATTAAAACTAATTATTTTGCAGTTCAAAAGATGCTTTAAGAAAATGAGAAGACAACCAAAAGACTGGAAAAAAACATTTGCATATCACATACTTCATAAAGATCTTAGATTCAGAATATAGAACTCTTACAATTCAGAATAAGAACGTAAACAGCCCAATTAAAAAATGGGTAAAACTTGTATAGACATTTCACCAAAGATAGAAAAATGGCTAAGAAGCACATGAAAAGGTGCTTAACATTAACAGGCATTAAGGAAATGTGTATAAAAATCATACATACTGACTACATATCCACTAGATTGCCTATCATAAAATAGACAATAACACGTGTTGGTAAGGACGTGGGAAAACTAAAACTTTCATATGTTGTGAAAAGGAATGAATGGTACAGCCACTTTGGAAAACAGTTTGGCATCTTCTTCAAAAGATAAACATAAATTACCATATGTCCCAGCAATTCTACTCCTAAGAATCCACCCAAAATAAATGAAAACATAAGTCACCACAAATAATTATAAGCAAATATTTAGGCATTTTTTCATAAGAGTGAAAAATTGGAAGCAATCCAAATATCTATGATTGATTAATGGATAAACAAAATGTAGAAGATTATAGAATACTCTTCACTACTAAAAGGGAATGAAATATTGAGTCATATTACATCATTGATGATCTCAAGATAATACTAAGTGGAGGAAGCCAGACATAAAATATTAGATATTATATGATCTTGCATATATGAAATGAAGAGAAAAGTAAAATAAAGAGGGAAAGCAGCTTCTGGGGCTAAGAGTGGGAGTGGATTGTCTGCAAATGGGCTCAAGGAATTTGAGGAATGAAGTAAATATTCTACAACTGGATTATGGTGATAATTGAATGATTCTACAACAATTAAAAATCCAAGAGTTATACGTTTACAATAGGTGAATTTTATGATATATAAATCCACAAATAAATAAAATTATAAAAATGTAACATTCATCATGATAATATTTATATAAAAGTTGAAAAATATTTAAAGAGCTTTTGCTATTTAAGAGGAGATACCTTAAAAATATAAGAACTTATATGGGCAAAATAAATAAATAAATTCAAGAACAGATTTCCTCAGGGTAGGGAAGGAGGCCAAAGTGAAAGTGGCTTAAATTCTATCGTACTTACTTAAAAAATATAAAAGAAAGGTAGAAAAAGTTAAAGATTTTAAGCAATCCTATCATAACACTGTTAATATTCTAATAATATGTATATATCCATTTGATATTAATATATTTATCATAAAATAGATTCTCCTATATAAATTTATTGGTCTAAATAGATTTCTCTAAATATTTGCTTGATTTGGATTATTTATAAAATAGTACATTCTGCTTTAGTCCCAACATGATATGTAAGGAGTGTTTTTTCATATTTTTAATTTCCTACCAAACACTATTATTATTGACAATATAATTTTCCACCATATGGTTATACCATATTTTAACCATTTCTGTGGGTGATTTGAGTTCCTTACAGAAAACAATATTTGGTTATTATAAATAAATACCTTATGTGTTTATTTATAATTTAATTCTGACTCATCAAACTAAATCTAAGATAAGCCTCTAACTTGATGTTTTTTAGCTAATTATTTTTTTCTATTCTTCTTTCCTAATTTTTAGAGAGAGAGAGCACAGAAGAGGGGGAGAGGGACAGAGGGAGAAAGAAAGACAGAGAGACAGAGAGGTAGAGAATCTCAAATAGACTCCATACACGTAGCGGAGCCTGATGTGGCGTTTGATTCCACAATCCTGGAATCATATAACCAGAGCCAAAATCAGGAGTCAACATTCAACAGACTGGACCTCCAGGCGATCTTGGCTAATTACTTCTTAAGCATCATTTATTGATTATTTTATTTTTCCCACTCATATAAATGCTACCTGTAATCATAACAAACAATAGATTAAACAATATAAAATTACTAGCTTTATAGATCTAAATAAAAAGCAATTAAATATAAGTAATTTTATATAGTTCAATTTAGTTAATAGAACAGGACTATCTATTCTGCCCTTTTGATTTTTAAGTTTTCCTTTTTAATCACACTATGTTAATTATAAGTGGGTCCACTCATTTCCTCTTTTTTTCAAGTTAATGATTATTTTGTCCATATATTCTATATATTTTTTATATATATTCCATATATATTTTTCCATATATTCTTTCATATATATATTAGATATACTCTGTCAGATGCCTCCAAATATACCTTTAGGTCAATTTGGAGAAAAATTACATGTTTACATGTGCTGAGTATTTATTATTATTTGTCTGAATACAATTTTATGGATTTTTCTGTGTCCCATACATTACTTGTTGAAGTTATTTCCCAGTATTTTTTTTCTGACATAAATGAGATAGTTTTCATTATATTTTCTAATGCTTTATTACTGGTATAATATAATGATAGTTAATATTTATTGTACACATTCTACTTGCTGGCTACTATTTTAATCAGCTTTCATAAAATCTCTAGTGTAATCTTCACAACATGTGAAGCAATTACTAATATTAGCTGCATCTTTAGAAATGAGGAATTTGAGGTACAAAGAGGTTAGAAAACTTATCCATAATGCCATAGCTAATAAGAAAGTATTTAAATGTAAAACGTAAAAAGTTACAATATAAGGCTCTAATTTTACCATTATGTCAAAAAATTTTTTATTTATAAACATTTATTTTATACTCTGTTACATAATCAAATTGGGTTTCTTTTTTAATTAGTTTTAACAGTATTTTAGGTGTAGGTTCAGCTTCACTGGGTTCTTCGTTCTATCTCGAACTACAGAATTATTATTTAAAAAAGGCTTTTTAATGTTTTTATTTATTTCTGAGAGAGAAAGAGAGACAGTGTGAGCAGGGGAGGGTCAGAGAGAGAGGGAGACACAGAATCCAAAGCAGGCTCCAGGCTCTGAGCAAGAAGTCAGCACAGAGCCCGAGGCCGGGCTCAAACCCAGGAACCGTGAGATCACGACCTGAGCCGAAGTCGGACGCTTAACTGACCGAGCCACCCAGGCGCGCCTCAAATTACAGAATTCAACTTTCATTTGTTCCTGTCATCCTTTCTCCACTGAGCAGAGAAATATTCTTTTGTTCTTCCTAGATCAGGAATGTCTTTATCTCTAAAGAAGTAAGAAATATAGATATTCTCCATTTTAATCCAACTATGAAGTTCTTGCATTCCTTATTGTAGAGACACAGCCAATCTGTACTTTGAAATGTTTAGTAGACATATACTGTTCTGTTTCACACCATAGTGTCTCTTATAGAAAACTATTTTAGTACAAACTAAAAGGCATTATATTGTTTTAAATAAAAATTTATTTGTTCATACGTGTATTAATCAAAAATCTCTGAAATTGTATGGTTCTGAAAAGGTCCATAGGAGAAAGCCAACACATTTTCAGCCTTTGCTCCCTAACCCCATGTATTAATTTACATGTATTTAGCAGTCAAAAAGCAAGAAGACAGTCTACACACAAACATCTCTGCATGAGAACTTAATTACTATGAAATTTTACTAACAGGCTTATAAAACATCTTTTTAACAATAAATATAAACATTTTATAAAAATTCAAATATGAAGTCACGATAAATAGTTCTGCATAGCAATTAGATGTGTTTTTGCAACTTCCTCTAAAGCAGCTCAGATGGTAATAGGAGAGAAATTCAGCTTACATGAATTTGATGTGTGACAAATCCAAGAATTGACAGAACCATGTAAATCATGTGTATTATCATGCCTCATCTGAATGTCTCTACAACATACACAAGTTGAAGGATTAAGTGGGAGAAGAGCTTTCAGAGCTGAGTCGGTGCTGGGGTCTGTCTTGACACTGATTAAGACGCTGACAGAGTGCACAAAAAAACCATTTGTTGGCATGACATGTCAGATGGATGGAGAATCAGTCTTCGTCTATTGAGTTCAGTTTTCTTTCAAACTGACTTACAGATCAGCTGCAGTATTTTCAGAGGCAAATAGTACATTGATTTTTAATATGGGTATTATGCAAAATACGTAGTAATGAAAACTTTTTAAAGAGGCTTTTCTATACAGCATTAGTAAGCACAATGAACAATTGTGCACTAATTGAACAGTGTTTCCTTCCATCTTCTACTTCTAAGAGCCACTCTTTAAAACAGTAGCTCCCATTAAAAGGCTAATTCTCTTTCTACCCATGAATAAACTGTGTGGTGAGCTTTACTTTTGTTTGGCACTGAAAAATAAATGACGGAAAATTGGAGCTAACAATATGTTCTGATTATTCCTATGGTATACAATATTCTCTGAATGTGACAAACCGTGTTTATCCCACTAGAGAGAGCGAGGGAGGGAGGGAGAGATTCCCTGTGATTTATTGGCATGTGTAGTGCTGTTAAATAGCCATTTTATTTTTCTGCCTTGACAATAGCATATTTTATTTCACTTCTAAGAATTAAGATTTCATATGCAAAATCTCACCTAAATGTTGTATTGCCCATGAGAGAAATTTAAGGGTATTTGGAACAATAGTTAGGTTGTTGGGTCCACCCAGTTTTATATTCCCCTTGTTACTATTCTAAATCATATAGTTTACGTTATTTTTTCTAAGATGTTGAAAGTGGTCTTTTTCACATATTTTCTACTTAAATGTAGAAAATTGTAGTACAGAGCAGGTTATGATTCTAGAAAGTCAAATTTTCCAGTTAAGAAAGATTATAAGATTTTCTCCATATATATCTTTGTTCCCACTATATTTCTAGATTAAGACTGATGATAATATAGAGCTGTACTACCTAACATATCCCAGGATAAAAATAGACATATTCCAATGAATTATTGTATTAATATCTTCTTAGTGGTGAGTTGCCCATACCCATGGAAGAAGATATTTTTTAAAGCTATAGGTGTCATTGTTTAATTTTTAAAACATCCAAAAACTTTTTCGGTATAAGTTTTATGCCCAGTGTGGAGCTTGAACTCACAACTCTGAGATCAAGTCGCATTCTCTACCAACTGAACCAGCCAGGTGAAGATATTTCTATGAAAGGTATGAGGAGAACCAGACCACAAACACTATCTTACCTAATCCTACTAGAGGTCAAAAATAAAAACCCTAAGAATTGGAAAGAGACAAGTAAAATTGTCTCCATTTGAGTATGGCAAAGCAAAACAAAAACAAACTCATGGAATAAGAGATCGGACTTGGGATTACCACAGGCAGAGGGTAGAGGGAGGGGAAATTGGAGGAAGGTGGTCAAAAGTTACAAACTTCCAGTAGAATATGAACAAGTACCAGAGATGTAATGCACAGCATCACATAAGATGACTATAGCTAACACTGCTGTATAATACACAGGAAAGTTGTTAGGAGAATTGTCATCACAAGGAGATTTTTTTTCTTTTTTATTATGTTTTCTTTTTACTGTATCTACATGAGAAGATAGATACTAGTTGAACCTGTTGTGGTCCTCATTTCACAATGGATGTTAATGAAACTATCATGCTGTGTGCCTTAAGCTTATAAAGTGATGGATATCAATTCTTTTTTAATAAAACTGGAAAAAATAAATATTTTATTTAAAAGTGAACTTAAATCTGATCTAGCCCCTAGGTTTAAATTCAGAGGACAAAGAAACATATCAACAAATTGCAATAAAAAGGTCAATATGTAAAATAGTTACACACACACACACACACACATACATATGAGACAGGTAGGGAAATTTAAACACTAATGGGCTGTATGATGAGGTTAATATATTGTTAGTAATTATTAAGTGAAATGTGATATTGTGAGTACATCGTCAAACAGTATCCTTTTATACTGATTTTTTACATATGAAATTACATACTGTCTGGGATTTGCTTCAAAACAATCTAGGAACGGGAAGGGGAACTGGCTAGGGAATAAAACAAAATTGGATAAGAGTTGATAATTATTAAAGCTATATGATGAGTGCATCAGGGCTAATTATATTATTTTGTCTCTATGTGTGATATTTTCCATAAAAAGGTGTTTTAAAAGATAAGCAGAAGAATATACTCTGTGGTTTATAAATTTTTGTTCCTTATCTGGAAGACTTTTTGATATTTCCTTTATTTTATTTAAGGTTTTCTGCCTTATTGGTATTCTTTTGTATTTGTCCATTGTAAGTTAATATCTTTGCTTTTGACTATTCCCCTGATTTCCAAGGCCATACAGATATTATTTCATCTAAGGAAAAAGCCATTCTCTTAAACTTGGGATTCTATCTCATAGTTCTTGAGATAGCCTGTTTATCAATACTGCAAAATAACTAACTTCTACTAAGAAAGCATGTCTTGACTCCAATTATGAATTCAAGTTTCTTTCTCATTCATGATGGAGGACACAGCAATTCTACTGGGGTTGACAATTAGATGACATTATGTAGTTATTACTTTATATTATGTATACTATTATATCATTGTAAATAATTAGAAATTAATAAACACCATTATATAAAAAATAGGATTGCTCATTTTTATTATTCTAATTGATCTATCAGTCATTTTATAATCTTTAATCAATTGAAATGGAAGTGTAATTGTAGAACATTTCTGAGCTTAATAAACACTGTAACATGGAGGAACTGTCAGAAACAAAGAAGCAATAAAACTGTATTTTAGGTTTTATAAAAATATTAAGATTGTTCAAATTACACTTCAGTCCATTATATATACAACAACTACTCATGTATAATTGGCAACATTTGAATTTTCATTTTATGTTTCATTCAATTACATTTAAATTATTCATAAGAAAGTATCACATATCTTTCTAAAATATAATATTTTAATTTTTTAATCTTTATTTTTGAGAGAGAGAGACAGAGCATGAGCAGGGCAGGAGCAGAGAGAGAGAGAGAGACAGAATCTGAAGAAGGCTCCAGGATCTGAGCTGTCAGCACAGAGCCTGACGGGGGGCTTGAACCCACTAACCATGAGATCATGACCTTTTCAGAAATCGGACGCTTAACCGACAGAGCCATCCATGCTCCCTGTTAAGATAGTATTTTCTTAAGACTTCTAAATTCTTTGCTCAATCTCTATCAGATACTACTGGTTTGTGTAAATACTAATTATTATTGTAGTCACAACTGTCCTTTACTAAGTCTTAGGCATGTTGCAAGCACTTTACATATATATATTCATTAAATTTTTAATATTCAAAACAACCCTGTAGAAAGGGCAATTAATATGTCTGAAATGAAGAGCTAGGTTTCAGGCTGAGATCTGAGTCCCTAGAACCCACATTTTTTCCCACCATATAGCACTATGCGAAATACCTAAAGCCATGTGTCAGAAACCTATTACAATTATGGAGACATCACTCTTCCAGCCTAATATGAAATGCACCCTTCTTCACTCCAAGCGAGTATCATGCACTTTCATACTGTGGGCAAGTAGCAGGCACAGGATAGAGAAACAGAAATGATACCAGCTCTTTGGAATGCACATTCCACTGAAAATGTTAAGATGATATTCTCAGTAAAAAAGGATCAGTTTGAGGTGACCTAGTATGTAGTTTCCAAATACAGGAAAGCTAAATTAATCTGATTCCCGAAAATGTAACGTATGAGAAAAATAAAGTCAAAAATAATGCATCATCAAACTGTTAGAAATAATATACTACAGATAGATTTTTTTTTACTCTGAGATTGAGAGCTTCTTAGGTTATATAATATGTCTTTGAATACTGTTTTCTTACAGCATCATATCTTTAACATTTTGGTGTATAGATTCACTCACATATAATATATTTGGAGGGTTATATAGTCAGATCTATCTCTTTATTTACAGTGATATCCCAGGAAAATATCCTTGCGGTGAAATTCTGTCCAAGAATTAAAATTTGGATCTCATTTTCTTCTTCAACAAGATGATTATAGTGAGTTCTGCCATTTCTCTTGAAAACCACAAATTTCTCATAATCACAACTCAGATGAGTTGCAACTCTCCAAGGCAAACTTACACATTTATCCACTATTAATTCTGCAAATACTCATGCAGGCCTTGTCAGTGAGTGGCTATACACTATACTCCACATTCCCTACTCAGTTCATATAGAATTTGTGAAACTTCACTTCTTTATAGGCTTTGTGTTCGCCCTAGATTCCAAGTAACACAAGCTGTTCTCTCTGCCTGAAGTTCACTTCTGTCACCTCTTCCTGAACTAATTCCTCCCACCCTTTTGGACTCCACTTAGATATCATTCGTTCATTTGTTTCCAGCACATTCAGGGATTTCTAATCAAAAACATGAAATTTCCAGTGTGGCAAAGGTTGGGTCTTCACCTTGGTATGTGACTGCTTCTCTCTCCTCTGGGACATGGGAGTTAATGTTTCTACTTATAAGTCTGCTGAAACAGAATCCCAACTATCTGTCAACAAAAGACAAGGGAAGGTTGTTGGATTTAAATGGGGGTAAAGTGATTGTTAAAATAGGAACACTCTGCATTAGGAAAACATAATATTGCAATTATCTGCTAAGTAGACAGCTAACAAGTCACTGTGTACACTCTTTTTCCCTTCGCCATTGGACAGTACAGTGGGACAGACATCTAATCTCCACAGGGCATTTAAGGAAAGGGAAATCCGAGGCTTGACCTCTCCTGCTGATATGACATTATTAGTGACAATCCCAACCCCAGCTTGCCCAACCTGTTTATTTGAGGCAATCAATTTTACTTTTCTGCAGAACTTCCAAGCTTCCATTCAAAATGTCTCTTGGCTGTCACTCATAGGATATCTACATGTAATACAATGGCTGGACCAATCGCTAGTAATTAAAATGGAGAAATCAGCTGTTTGCTTGACTTCAAATATCTGGAAGTCTGGTATTAGTGGCTACAGTTATGTCCCAGGTTAAAACTCTGCTAGGAGTGAGGAGTTTTTGATGAAGTGAAGCAATATGTCATCAAAAGTCGGCAAAATTTGTGGAAATGTTAAATACCTGTTCACTTCACTTTATCAAGGACATCCTCTGATTAACTCTTTAGAATAAGAGCCAGCTCTACTTCTCGTTACAAAAGCCTGCTTAGAAAAAATAGCCCATGGATCTGCTATCTTAGGTGTTTAAAATGAAAAATGCCTCACTTGTGTTTTTGTGTGTATGTACGTGTGATTTGAGCATTTGAAACGTGCCCTGAATAACACCGCATGCACATCTGAACTTGGATGGCATACTCCCTTTATATGCTCTCATTGCATCTTATACTTGTACCATCATAGCAGTTACCATACTGCACTGACTTGAGAATTTAAATGCTATGGAGATAGGAAAAATATTATCATTCATTTTTGTGTCAGCCCTAGGCACAGAGTAAGTACTCAACAACTATTATGAATGAATGTCATATCAATTACAAGAGATAGAATAGATTATGGGTATACTTTTTACCATAGTCAACCTATTCATATAGATTTGTTACATATATTTTCATGTATACCAAATATCATTAGCGCAACCAAAGACACAATTTAAAAGTTGTAGGACTCCCACTCTCATGTTAAAGCCAAAGCCCAGTTGACCTTACTGCTCTGTTTACCCATCAACAAAATACACAAGAAGACAAGAGAAGTCCAAGAACACTTTGCAAGATACTCAACAATACATTTCTGCATTTTCAGGTGGTTGAAAACAGCAGCAAAAAAGATATTTTTTTCCAATTAATTCTAAATGAAAATACAAGCTGAACAGAGAATTCCCCGGCAGAGACCATAGTCAGAATGTCCTGGCACCAAGTGTCTCAAGATTCAGTCAAGGGCAGAATAAATGTCCTGCTGAGTCATAACTCAGTGACACAGTGTATTGCATTTTTCCTCCAAGAGCATTTTTGAATAGAATGTTACTGTATAGGGTCCAATTTTAGAAGTAAAAGATTGAAAGGTCATTCAGTCCTTTCTGAAGTGACCTGAAAGTTTTCTCTTTACAATACAACATATAGTATTTTCTCCAGTTTAGTTTTTAAATATTAAATGTTTTGCTCAGATTTCCTCTGGAATTCATTTCCATGAATTTGGCTTTCCATTTGTCTTATAGTAATAGTCCAAGAACCTAGTGTTTTGTACCCTACACAATCTGCCCCTTCCCCCCGCCCCATTACATCCCTAAGCTCTTCTAGTGCCCTCTACCTTGATCACCCTTTTCTAGCCACTTTGTTCTGCCTCACAGATGCCAGACATTCTGCCACGTTGAGGCCTCTGCAATAGCTATTCACTCCGCCTGGAGCACCTTTTCCTTCCATATCAACATGGCTTCATCACCCTGTTGCCAGTTTCAGACCTTCGCTATAATGTCATCTCTCAGTGAGGCCTTTCCTCTCTACCTGTTTTGGAATCTTGCCCCAGCACCCTTCACCTCTCTTATTCAGATATATATCTTTCATAGTACATACCACTTCCTAACCTAGCATATAAATTACTAGTATCTTTAGTGTAAGCTTCTCCCCATTGGAGAGTAAGCTTCTTGAGGGTAGATAATTGTTTTTCTCTTTCTAGCCCCGAGAACAATCAGTGCCTGTCATGTGTCAGGAAATATTTATTGAACACATAAATGCAATAGCTATGTATTAAAAATAAAGCGTGCAGGTTGTGAAAAGATTTAAAGGGGGTGAAAACTTATTGACGTGCATAATTTAAAAGGGCAAAACTTAATATAGAGCTTGATTACAATTATGTAAAAAGAAATTGTAAAAGCAACCCAAGAAAATCCATGTCTGGTGAGAAGCAGAAGAGGAAGAAGAAGGAAAGGAGAAGAAGGGGAAGGATATATACACAGTAAAACTGATAAAAATGGAAATTATATGACAAAACCATGAGTAATTTTCCCTTCCTTTTCTAAAACATCTAGATTAAAAAATTATTTTAGTATTTTAAAAATGAGGAAAAAAGCTAACTAAATATATACAATAGCTTTAAATAATCTCTCTGAAGAAAGCAGACATCTTCAAATAGTTTCTCTGACCAATCCCAAAAGAGAATCTAAATTTAGGAAATTTTTAAACATCTGTCTTGAGACTTTTTAGTAAGGTGGAATTGGGTCACTTAACTTCAGAGCCTTTTGCCTGAAAACCCAGTTAGAGAATATCAGCAACTTCAGTGTTTCCTTTAGTTCTAACTCTGGGTGGCTTTATTTTGTTCTCCTCTGCCTTCTGTTAATTTTCATAGGAAGGCTTAATTAGACTCAAGGGGTTATTTTAATCCGATTTAGTTTTAGGAAAACCCAGCTGTTTCCAGGAAAGAGAGTTTCAAACTAAATAGAAACAACTCTGTTACTTGTAACAACAAACTACATCCTAGAAAAGCAAGTACTACCTAATTTAATAGCAGACAGTGTTACAATAAACAAATGCCTTTGACATCAATGACAGTTAAGTGTTGCTGTATTTCAGCAAATGCATCACTGTTTATCACAAGCACTTCACATTAACTTGGATTCTTATTTTTTATCCAAAAATGTCTAGCAAATAAAATAATAAGGAAGAGCTTAAACAAAAAACCCCCACCATCGCACCCCTTCCAAACTAAAACCCCACCTTCCGTACAGTCACCCCTTTGAATTCGATGAATCCATTATCAGTTTGAATTTTCTATTCGATTCACATATACTATCTCCGTCCTTTCTCTCTTTGTTCATTATGTGTATTTAAATTTTGTTTGACTCTTATATTGGCTATACATCTAAATTTAGCTAAAATGTTTTAACCTGTATTTCTTGTTTTATACAGTCTAAGAAATACCTATATATTCTTATGAAAAACTCCAAAATATTTATTATCTTTTACTTTTTGCTTAAATAAAAAATTAGTGTATTTGAATACCACCTACTTCCTTCCTATTGTATTCTTCGATTTTAATTGCATCTTCCATTTTAAGAATATAATTATTTTTAAAGCAACTGGTTAAATTTAAGTTTACTTAATAGTTCTCTCTCTCTCTCACTCCCTTCCTCCCTCCCTCCAGTTATTTTTGTCTGAAGTTTTGCAGTTGACTACACATTGCTTCTTGTCTGGGGCCCTCAAGACAGAATATGATCTGTGTTGGAAGTATATTACTCCCACCCTGCAGGGTAATTACAAGTATTTCAAATCCAGATACTTGAGCTTGTGGGCAAGGCTCGACCCAGGCTTCAGATGCAGGGCTGAGTTTGTTTCTCTTTTCTTAGAAATCTATCTTAATTAACACAGGCCTTCGTCTCAGTCAGTGACCTGGTATAGCTTTAGTCAGCATGTGCTCCAGGTTAGGGATGTCTTCTTCCAGTCCCCGATTTCAAGTATGTCCAAGTATTCTGAAGAGATAAATGGTAGAAATCCAATTTCTTCATGAGCTATTAGTGCTGTAACAAATTACCAGAAACTAAGTGCCATAAAACAACACAAATTTATGATGTCATAATTCTTGCATTAAAACGTCTAAATGGGGTCTTTGCTAAAACCAAGGTATCAGCAGGTCTGGGCTCTGTTGGGAGGCTCTACTGGAGAGTTTTAGTTCCTTGACCCTTCCAACCTCTGAAAGCAACCCAAATTCCAAGGCCCTTGTATCCTTCAAAATGCAACAGTGAAGCCTCTTTAAAATTTTCCTTCTGATTCTAATCCTCTTGCTTGCCTCTTATAAGGGAATCCTTTGTGTTCACATGGGGACCACAAGCTAATCCAGGATAATCGTCCTATCTCAATATTCTCAGCTTAATCACATTTGCAAATTATACTTTGTTGTGTAAGATTACATATTCATAGATTCTGGGGATGAAAATATGGACATCTTTGGGGAGATTTATTATTCTGCCTGTTCAGGGAAGAAGCAATTGTAGCCATTTGGTGATTAGATCACTCTCACAACTGGTGAGATCCAGGGAGATGAGAGTGTTCCAGGCGGGTTATTGAGAGCAGGTCATGGAATCACATTGGCAAGAATTGCTACATGGTTGGAAGACAAGGAGCTATTTAAAAACATGAATTTGTACTGCTTTGGTGTGAAGTCTGATGCATCATTTCCAAAAATATCACTTTGTTTCCTACTGTGTTAGATAAAGAAATTAGCTCCTCTTTCTCTACTTTTACTCTCCATATCCTACCTTCTTTCTATTGCTCTTCCATTTTTACCTTGTTAGTGTTGTTAACACTAACACTCTGTTCTACTAGCAAAGCAGTTTCCCAATTCTGGCCACAGATTGACTCTACATGTTGGAAACACTATTCAGCATTCCATTATAATGACTAAGTAAGGATTTTGCACTGATGGCCAATTAATATTCTAGATACATAAATTTTTCTCTCTTGCTCAGCTGTTACGAGCTCTGGATGAGTTCACAGAAAACGTTCCTAACTTCAACCACAACAGAGCTGGATCCATTTTCTTATGTTACAATTATGGATTAAGTGATCATATCTTTAGTTGTCTCATATTTTGCTTACGATTTTCTTGAAAATATTTTCTTCCTAGAGTTTATTTCCCATTTAAAATTATTATTTGTTTTTTTATAGACACAGGGTTTTTTTTAGGTTCTTAATAAAATCATCTCATTTATCAAGTATCTCCTTTTCCATGAAAGCTCTTTAAAGAGCTATCTGCCTCCAGTCTTGACTGGTTGTCAGTGGAACTGCATATGGTTGTCACTCTGTCCAAATGAGTTATACTATATATTCCTGGATTGATCCTATCTTTTCCTCATTCTGAGAAGATATTCTTGCTTTTCTGTAATATATCTTTAAGTAAATCCCTTTGGAAAGTCTGTAGGTAAAGTAAACTTTCTAAATGCTTGCATGTATGAATGTGTCTTTTTAATTGATTTTAAAACTGTATCTTGAATATATTTGTATACACATATTTTTTCAGAAAATTTAGAACATTGTAGTATTCTAGAATCCGTTTAAATAATTTATATTTCTTCTGTTTTTCCCACTGGAAGATTTTGGTGTTTTAAGGTTATATGATCATATGTGGACTGGATTTTTAAAATTTTTTTAATGCTTATTTATTTTTCAGAGAGAGAGTCAGAGCACGAGTGGGAGAAGGGCAGAGAAAGAGGGAAACACAGAATCCAAAGCAGGCTCCAGGCTCCAAGCTGACAGCAGAGAGTCTGACGGGAGGCTCGAACTCACGAGCCATGAGATCATGACCTGAGCTGAAGTCAAACACTTAACCGACTGAGTCACCCAGGCACTTCTGGACTGAATTTTTAAACATTTCACAGTAAAGTCAGGTACACATTTAATCAGAAAACTTATCTTTTATCACCTGTGGAAAATTCTCTTCTATTTTATCTTTGATAATTCCCCTTTGCCTACTTTTATCATTCTCTCTTTTTTTAAATAAACACTTATTAGTGGATGTTGAACTTCCTGCATTGTTGGCTTTTTTTCTTACTTATTTTCTATAAGTTTTGTCTCTTTGTCTTTTTGTTTCTCCTCAGGAATATTTTTTGATTTTGTGGTTTTTGTTTTTTTTTTTGGTTTGTTGTTTTTGGGGATGGTGGTTCTTTTTAATGGAGACATAACTGACATGTAACATTATATGAGTCTCAGATGTAAAATAGAATGATTTGATATTTGTATAGGTTGCAAAACAATCATCACATAAGTCTAATTAGCATCTATCACTATCCAGACAGAATTTTTTTTCTTGTGATGAGAGCTTTCAAGACCCACTCTCAGAAACTTTCAAGTATGCAATACAGTATTATTAACTATAGACACCATGCTGTACATTACATTCCCATGAATTATTTATTTTATAACCCCAAATTGGTATTGTTTTAGTCCCTTCACCCATTTTGCCGACCCCCTACTCATCTCCCCTTTGACAACCACATATCTGTTCTATGTATCAATGAGGTTTTTTTGTCTTTTTTTTTTTTAAGATTCCACATATAAGAGAGATCTCATGATAATTGTCCTTCTCTGTCGGACTTATTTCACCCAGCATCATACCCTCAAGTTCCATTCATATAACCGCAAATGTCAAGATTTCATTTTTTTCATGGCTGAATAATACTCCGGTGTGTATGTGCATGCATGTGTGTGTGTTTGTGTGTGTGTGTGTGTGTGTGTGCATATCACATTTTCTTTATACATTCATTTGTTGATGGACACTTAGGTTGTCTCCACATTTGAGTAGCAATACATCAGTGTATCAGAAACTCTTTATTCCCTGGACAATTTTTTCTTCCTGTATTCATTTTTCAGTTTGTTTATATCATTCTCTCTCTTTGTTGTTACTTGTATCTATCTTCCTAGTGATATCTTACAGGTAAGATTGAAGAAATTGGTAGCTAATATGGGTTACCTGTGTCATAGACTCACGGGATTGTTTTTCTGTTAGTCTCACCTCTGAAGGAAAAAATCCAACTTTTAAAAAAAAATTATGAAAAGTAAATTTGGGATTTTTTGCACTAGTGTTTTGAAATTTAATTCCAGCACTATTCTGTATAGTGATTCAACAATTCTATGCATTTGAGGAAGGCACTTGTTGGGATGAGCAATGGGTGTTATATGTAAGTGAAGAATCATGAGAATCTACTCCTGAAGCCAAGTTATGTTAGCTTACTTGACGATAAATTTAAAAACATTAAAAAACAAACAAAGAAAACAATTATGTGCATTACTCAGTGCTCGTCATGACAAATAAACTCCTTAGTCCCCATCACCTACTTCATGCATTCCCCCATCCACCTCTTCTTGGCAATCATCAGTTTGTTCTCTATAGTTAAAGAATCTATTTCTTGGTTTGTCTCTCTTTTTTTTTCCTTTGCTCATTTGTTGTGTTTCCTAAATTCCACATACGTATGAAATCATAGGGTATTTATTTTTCTCTGATTGACCTATTTCACTTATACTCTATAGTTCCACACATACTGCTGCAAATGGCCACATTTTATTCCTTCATATGGCTGAATAATATTCCATTATATGTATATTATATCTTCTTTATCCATTTATCTATCAAGGGAAACTTGGGTTGCTTGCACATTTAGCTATTATAAATAATGCTGTAGGGGTACATGTATCCCTTTGAATTAATGTTTGTATATTTGGGGGTTAGTAGCGTGCTTACTGAATCATAGGATAGTTCTAAAGTTAACTTTTCTAGAAACTTCTGTGCTGTTTCCCAGAGTAGCTGCACCTATTTGCATTCTCAATAATGGACAAAGTTTCCCTTTTCTCCACATCCTCACCAATACTTGCTTCTTTTGTTTTTGATTATAACTGTTCTGACAGGTGTGAGATGATATCTCATTATGGTTTTGACTTCCATGAAAAGCAAAGTATGAATGACTGCAACTGGAGCCTTTTTTGTAAACCCAGAAGGTAACAATTTATTTTTGATTTTCACAGAGTAGTTAGCATGGAAAATACTATCTTATCTAATTTAGTTATGGCTAATATGTTTCCATTTAATTCAATAGTGAGCTCAGAAACAGAGACAACAAAGAAAATAGTTATATATATATATATATATGCATGTATATGTACAAATTTTCAGATAATTTGTGTATTCAGTCATGGCTGTATATACAAGTATATACACATACAAAATTTCACATATACCTATGTAACTGAGCTCACAGATGTTTAAAACACAGCATGACAAACATAGGGAGCTCATTCCATCCATTAGCACCCTAAAAATGGAGACAAAAAGCAGACATTTCCAAACTTGTAGGTATCTGATAAAGAAAGAATCCCTTACTCAGACTATAAGTACCGAGGTACCTTAAGTGTCCCTTTCCCTAGTTTTTTTTTTTTTTTATTTTTCCTAAAGGCAATCCAGTGTCCAGGGTGGGAATATGTCTGGACCACAGACATCTGGACATGCTGCCTACTCAACTTTCCTCCTCGGCCACCATTTATTTGTTAGGCTTCCCTCGGGAAACTTTGGTGGCCGTTGTGGTCACTGCTATTGCCATCACTCTTCCTTCCCAAGCACACCCCACCCTTCCCCCTTCTTCTATCTCCTGCACAGTTACCTCAGACTAATCCCTTGCTCTTTAGCAATCCCTTCCATTTGCGAATACAGAGAGAAACAATGGCCTCAATTATGGCTCATAAGCACTCATGCTACACCTATAATAAGGAGTGAGGGAGAGTCTCCAATTGTGAAGTGAAATTAGACACATTCACAAGCCGGCCCTGGGCACCACAAGAGCCCTTGAGTGGGCCCAGGAGTCCCCTTCAGAATTTCCACAACGGTCTCCACCTACATCCTCATCCTCCTCTAATTAAACCTGCTTTCCTTAAGCACTGGCGATTCCAAAATAGTCCTTTTCAATTTCGTTATTTTCCTGTGTTGTTTGATTACTAGTATGAAAACACCCATGATTTTTATAGATTTTCTCTGAACATGTAAAACAATGTTTCAAAACCATTGTGTGCTGGGGTAAGGAGGGAGGTTGGCCTGAGCTCCTAATCCCCGTTATGATATTGTTGCTGCAGAGAAATGCATTCTGAGTTCCACAAATGACTTACAGATATACTTCCAGAATATAACCCATACTGAACGCAAGGACTTCGTGTCTACATTGTTGAAAAGCACAGCAGCTCCATTCCATCAAGCATCAGAGTCTGCAACTTTGCATGGAGATCAATCGAATTATTCTCCGGCCTAAACAATTTTGCAGCTAGCTTCTGCTCATTTTTGGAAGCTCATTTATTTTCCTTCACCTGTAATAAAGTGTTACTCAAACTGGTCACTTAAACCAGGAGACCAAACAAATACTAATAAAAATATTGAGAAGCCACACGGAGAATGCGGGATAGCCAAATTTAAGAAGGACTGTAACAAACAAAGAAACTTCTAGATAAAACATTTGGCAACTTACAGAATGTCTAAAGACGTTTCAGAAATCAGGAAGTGGAAGTGGAAGCAATCCTAAGAAATCAGAAAATATTTACAAGACAATAAGACACAATGTCTTATTAATACAGTTTTCTTGAAAGAACTCTGAAAGTAATCATTAATGACATCTTGTTGCCTCCTGTTTTTCCAGCAAGTATTTAGATGTATGTCACATTTTTAAAACTGAAAATATTTTTTAGATTTTTGCCACTAATATGTCCTCCTTTTGACCAACTGATTTAAATTATAGTAGTAATACCTATATCAATAATTTTGGATTCATTTTGATCGAGGAGGGAATAAAAGCTGTGGATGATTACTATTTCTACTTGAGCATCATGTTGGAAAATGTCACTTGAATGTTTTTTGAATTACATTTCTTCTGTGAAAAAGGAACGGCCACAGGAGTCCCTCTAAAGCTACAGTGTGTAGAGTCTATGTCAGCACTCACAGAGACAGGAAAAATTTGTCTCTCTTTCCACATGTGAAAAGCAACAACCTTGCTGATTTTTTTTCTTGTTTTATCATGGAAGAAATGACACCCTCCTCCCATCCCCATACCCACACATAAAATTATGTGGCTGGCCTCAAAGGTCAATGAACACATTCATGCAGTAAGACATGGATGGCTATTTCTTACCATAATACAAGCTTGCATATGTTAGCCAGGAGAAATTTGCACAAAGACATATTTTTCTACAGGTACTAGTAAGCAAATGCCTTAGGTTCAAAGGGGAATTCAGTGAAAACATGGTCTCAGGGAACAAGGCTATAGAGCGAGGCTTTCCTGAGTAGTGCTGTTTGTGTTTGGTGGGAGACCCATACAATTGCTTCTGCCACCTACGTGCCCCTCAAATACTCCACCGTGAGATTAGTTTCCTTTGCTTCAGGTATGAATCCTGCAGAGGCTGATAGATACAATGTGGTGAGGTGTCACTGGATGTGGGAGAGATAAATGTCAATTTGACTGTGACAGAAGGAGGGCACTAATGGAGAGCTTTATTTGTCGCTTTGAAGCATCGTCGTGTTGCAGAAGGAGTTGGAAAACTTTGTTTTTGCCTCATGGGATGGGGTTCCTTATGAAATGTGCTTCTATGAAGATACTGCTGCCGTTTTAAATCTACCTAAATATGAATGGACAGGAGGGCCCGAGTTTCATTTAATTTTTAAAATGGTTTCCTAGACAATTTCAAGTTCTACATGCTATTTGGAGGCTTTGGGGGCCTGGCTGTCCACTCCCTTTGCTTTTAAGGAAGGTAGAGAAATAAATTATATTGACCTCACGTGTGAGGAAAAGTAAAAGAGCACAAAAATAAAAAATTAGAACCCTGGGTTTGCGTACTCTTAGACAGCTCCATTAACTTTCTGATCTTCCAATTCCTCACCTGCCAAGTAGAGGTAATAACAGAGCCTTACTTACCTCACTGGGTTTTTGTAAAGATAAAATAAGATGATTTATATGAAAGCCATTTATAAACTTTTAGCGCTAGTAGAATTAACTGACCTTTCCAAATTGATTGCAAAAAAAGCTCAAAATAGTTTCTCAGAATTTTTATGTAGAGCAATGTCGAGTAAGTGAGTCAAGCATTTTTGCAAATGAATCCTATGAGGAAAATGTGATCTAAACATTATACTCTAATTCCCTTCAAATCCTACTTTGACAATAAAGATAACATACACATAATGACCCAGATATTCCCAAACACACGGAGGAAAAGAAGAAGAAAAATCCGTTTACAAATGCAGATGTGAGCTACCTCCCCTACTTCAGCACGGAAATTTCTTGTTTTACAATTAGAGGTTCTCTCTCGTAGAACCTCATTGCTCCTTACTGGCGTTTTATTTAGTGAGAAGTAGCTCAATGAAAAAGAATGGAACCCTCCCTCGATAAAGGGAATTTTCTTTCAAACTGTTAAAAGAAAGGTGAGGAACATGCTTTGTTCTGGTCCCTAAGAGAACAGTGAGTATCCACAAAACGGGTTTCTTTCTTCAAATATATTCAGCCTGTGAGCTAGCAGAGATGATATCTTTAGGACTAGCAGGGACAGTGATGAATTTCATAGGCAGGAAGAGAAAAATATGACAAATTAATTTCTAAGCTGCTTCAAGATACCTGCATTTGGGCTGGATATTCTTAAATTCCAGGGGTATCCTTTTTAAAAAAAATCCCCAAACAGGGACCCTGCAAGAGAAAGACTCCAACTTGAAGAACAGAGAGGAAATTAGAGGTAGAGGACAAGCCTGAAATTAGTATCATTTAAAGAATGGCACTGGCACCTACCACATGAATAAAACTAATTAGTTTAACACTGTGTCTCCTTCTGACAGTTTTCTTTTCCTTTTTTGATGTAATCAAGCCCTTTTCCTTCACTGTCCTAACTCATCACAGGCTTCATTAGAACCGTAAAGCATAAGCTGCTGGGATGTCTCTTCCGCGGATCCAGCCCTCTATTCATGACTTCAGTCAGCCTGCAGACGACTCCCTGCACATTTCAGCCCCCAGAGCTGGAAAAGAGCGAGCTCCTGCTTTATTTGTTCACATTCTGAGTCCTACATGATTCTCATTACATTGCAGATGGCCTGAAGCCATCAGGGATAAACACAGGGGTTAAAGAAACCGTTTGTCACTGGGACTGGACCACAGAAAGACCGAGTCTAAAAGCTTCTTTGTTAGCCTACCACTTAAGCTCCTTTCCTCTGGATTCATGTCTGGCTCATGGGTACATGGGTGAATGCTTTCCCTCTCTCTGTTGGGTTTTGTTTAAGTCGGTGTCATTTTTTTCTGGATAGAGAGAATTTGTGTGTCCCGAAGAAACGCTTTCACCTGCGAGGGAGGTAAACACACTGTGCGCTGTTTTGCCAAAAGAGGGCAATGTTGCCGTTCAGAATTTCCTCCTTCTGTTCCCCGGGACCTGGTCTCTGGAATGGTAAATAACCGCGCTGTCTCTTCCCTTTCAGCACAGACAAGTTTCCACATGTCTGTGCGTTCTGTAGTTAATCAGGACTTTGTAACTATCTGTCCTACCTATTAACTGCATCCACTCCCAAATTGTTTAAAGGTTAACACATTTCACTCCATGCATGACTGGCACACACAGGCAAAGTGCTGTCTCTGAAATTCGAAAGTCTTCCTTTCCATTTGCCAGGGATAGGTGGGAGGGGAAGCAACCTGCTTTAGGAAATACTGAAGACTATTTTTACCGTGTCCCTCTTCTCAAATATTCAATCAGTGTCTGACCTAATCGTGGTCTTCAGAGGTAACCAAACTGAAAATAAAAGGCAGAACAAAACACACATTCATTTTCAGTGAATTCACTTCAGAATTAGCCATCATCTTACCAGTTAAAGCATGGTTCGAAATTAACACCAGCGTGTTGACAATAATCTTAATAACTGGCACTCAGTCTCTTTTGTGGGGAGAGGAGGAGTGCATTTCGCATGCTATGATTTTAAATTATTTAACCCCACTGTGAATTCAAGCTTTTAAATAAGAGTTGTTTTCTTTAGGAGACTCTAAATCAGTAATCTTCCTTTTTGGTAATAAGAATGTTGAATTTTTTCCCTTGGCAGCTTATTATGCTTTAATAGGTTATTTCCACCTATTTTTCATTCCTTTAAAAAATGTAATTTAGTTGTTTTTTTTTTTCTGGAAGCACAAGTTATGTTTCAATGGGAGGTTTGTTTGAATAGCAGAATTCCTGGAATTTTTTTTTTTTGTCAAAGAAACACTCTCTGTCTATATCAACACGCTTGCTGGTACTCTTGCTCTCCGGAGCGATTGGCAGTGAAGCTGGAATAGCATAGAACGCTCCCAGGGCAGCTGCTCCTGCCTTTAATAAACCCACTAGTGCGTTTTCTTACAAATGTGTCTGTGTCTATGTGTGCATATGCTGTGTGCGCACGCATGCACTCACACACACGCTTGCATCTCTGCCTTTGGTTTCTTAGTCCAGAGTCTTAGTTAAAGTTCATCAGTGGGAAATAATTGTAGACATTTGTCGTGAGCATTAAACATCACTGGTACCCTTTCCTAGAAACCGCACCTAGGTATTTTATCAGAGCCAACAGTCTGAAAATATGAAAAGTACAGTCACTAAAATTAAAAACCCATTAAGAGAAAGAAGGATTGGGTGTGGAGGGGCAGATTCTTGGAGCAAGGGACAGTCTTTGATGGGCCTCTTGGTTTTCCCAGTCTCCAAAGTGCCCCATGTTCCCATATTTAACTGAGCTTGAAAGACTTAAATAGAGTCTCCTTTCTCAGGAGCATCAATAAAACCCCGAGAAAGCTGTGTCTACTGAAGGTGGTTCCAGGAACCCCTTATTTAACATTGACTTAGTTTACCATGGCTCGGCTTTTTCATTTCTTCTGTGGTAAAGCCCGTCATCTCCTGTCTGCTTCCTTCTCCCGCATCTGTCAGCGTATGTACATGAGAGATTCTCTGTTATTAAAAGAATAATCACCATAATGCAGGTTTCTGAAGCCCAAGATTGTATTTTCTTCCTCAAATATTCATTAAAAAATAGAGGTGGTGTTTTATTGAAAGTGCTCTTTAATGAATGGCATTCCTGTTTGCGTACAAGGGGAACTTCCAGTGCAAAACCCTGACAGTAATTGTGGTCTGAATTGAGAACATCCTGGAATGGAGTGCAGTTAATGGCCACCCTGCGGATTGAGTGCTCCAATTTTGTCATATCTGGTGACTTTTTAAAATGCAGAAATGAGTTAGGCCAGTAAAGAGTTAATTATGTTCTTGTGTCAGGAAACCCTCAATAAGCAGTCAGAGGAAGGAATTCTTTGTCTTTAATGCAAAACAGAAATTTCAAAGACCCTGGCAGATGATAATGTATAAATAGTAAGTGAGCATCTATTGTGTGTGCCTGTGTGTGTGTGTGTGTGTGTGTGTGTGTGTGTGTGTGTGGAATGTGAAGAACAAGTGAAAAGCCTCCAGTAAGTCAGCCCACAACCATGAGAAGCACCGAAGGAGTCAGAGGCACCTTTTCATTTGCATACAGCTCAAATGAATAAATAGGACAAAATTCCTTTCCAGCCAAATTGCACCTTTCTACTTCTTTACTTTGATTTCATTTCCTGTCACCTGATGTTTACTTCCATGTAAAATAACATGCCCAACTTAAGAAACAGGTTCTTTGTGTAAATATGGTCCCCTCCGTCAGGTCCAGTCAAAACTGACACGTCCATAAAAGGGTTAAGATAAAAGAGAGAAGGTTTATAAAGATGAAACAGATTTTGGTTTTTTTAAGATTTAGGAGATAGAAAGGTATACAATTAAATAATTAAATCTTCTGATTTGTTAGACCTTGAGAGAAAGAGTAATTTAAAAATATGTGTGTGTGTGTGTAATGTACACACGCACGTGCATGCTCACACACACACACACACACACACAGGGTCATAGTGATCTGGATATCTTGCCATAGAGAATTCACTCTTAAAAGCACAAAGCTAACACAGGCAGGAATGGGTATTTCCTAAACCTATCCAGGATTTTGTGAAAGGGATGATAATACGTCATTCTCAAAGTCTTTTCTGAAAGGGAGAAAATCCTTTAAAGGTGGAACATTTGACTGAATTCCTCAGTTAATATTTAGGGCCCCATACTAAGCGGGGGCATTGCATCAGTCAATAAGCTGTGCCCTGTCGCCTCTACAGCTCCAGCAGCACACCACCATCGACATCTCTGCTTCCTGAGACTGTCCTCATCTCATTTGGCGACCAAAGATTTATGTCTCCTTTGAGATGCTGGTTTTTATAAAACTGTGGTGCTTAGTAGCATGTTTTGAAGCATCAGAAACTGAGGTTGTATCAAGAACCTGTATCATAATCATAAGAAGACTTCAGTCAAAAACAACAATGATTATTTTTCAATACTTTCCAAATAATTATTTGATTAGTTTTTGCTCTCAACTGATTTGTTTTCATTTTGGGCCTGACTACGTTGCTTGGACAGAGTCTGAGATTCCATGCTCAGTTCAAGTATCTACCTCAGCAATGACACACTTTTCTTCTATATGCAGCAGACAGCCCTCATATTCATGTTCAAACGGGCACATGGACAATTTCTTTACAGCTAAAAGCATTTTGTCTAATATTTCAAATCTCCTTCAAGCATTCTTGTCTTCCTACCTCACCGTGAAAGTTTATTTTGGATAAATGAGTTTAATAAGTTGACCAGTTAATTTTCTCTAAAGATCACTTAGCACGGTAGAGTTAGTATAATATAAAACATATTGTACTCTCATGCATCATGGGGATGCTGTCCAGCTAAATTCTGACCCTCCAACCCACAAGGTGGAGAGTGAGGCAGATAGAATGTCACATTATAATATTGATGTCAGTCATACTGGAAACCTGGAAAGTCCCATTTAGATCTTTCACTGAATCAAGTGTGACACATACATGTTGGTTGCAGTGGAGACAAAAAGGCCTATGAAATACTCACCAGGTAATTCTACAACTTTGCCACTTGGTGGTCAAGTTAGTATTTCCCAAATTCAGAGTAGGACATAGCACCAAAGTAAATTTCATTACCTACACTTTTTTAGAGAGTATGACTTACATTGAAAGTGTTAAATGAGATGTGAACACTTAAAAAATATACCTGTGATGAGTCTCAGATACTTTGGAGTAGGGCCTGTCAATGCCAACATTGCCTTCTTTGATCCACAGCATAGATATTTTCATGTCTTGGAATTCATTTGAGGTGATTGTATTTTGGGATTGAGACATGGGCATTTATATATTTTTGGGTATATTAGCTAATTGAGGTGAAATGATAATGAAAAGGAATATTCCATTTTAAGAATAAACATAACTTACGACTTTCCAGAGTTAATAACAAGTCACAGCCTAAAGGTGTACTGTTCTTCGGTATCATTTAGAAGATAAAATTTCAAATAGTCTATTTTTTTAATTTTTTTGAATATTTATTTTTGAGAGAGAGAATGAGAGAGAGAGGAAGGAGCAAATGGAGGGGGAAACACAGAATCCAAAGCAGGCTCCAGGCTCCGGCTGTCAGCACAGAGCCCAAAGCAGGACTTGAACTCACGAACTCAGATCATGACCTGAGCCGACATCAGACGCTTAACCAACTGAACCACTCAGGCGCCCCAGGAAGATAAAATTTCCAGAAGATGATGTAATACAAGGGAAAATGCATGTATATAATAAATGTGTACATATATGTACAACTTTGTTTTAGTTCAGTTTTATGATATCAGTAGTACTTATATTTGAAGTTGTTTTTAACTTATATATAGTTTATAATAACTTCCTCTTTCTTGATGACAAATATAATGCAGGGTGTTTCAAAGCAGTGTAGCATAAAAAGAGAATTGCTTCTAGAAAGCAGAGAGGGATTTACGTGTATTTATTCTATTATCCCCAGACTTTTCTCTAAATACTTCAAAGTAACAATTTAACATTGCCCTCATTCAAGATGAGTTCACTTTCCGCTCTATCCCTAGCAAATAGCTGTCAGTGACATCAGTCTACTGTTTGTCATTGTTGCTATTTTATTATTTTATTTTTAAGTATATGATACAAAAGTAGAAATGGCCAAATTAATTTTGAGTGCTTGTAATTTTTTATTCTCAGTATACTTTATACGCATACTTTTTTATGCAGGTAGAGCAATCATTGACTATCAACACAACATATCTATGCAGGATCACAAAATATGCTAGTTATCTAGAAAGATAGATAGATAGTTTGATAGATTAGATAGATAGATAGATAGATAGATAGATAGATAACAATAAATAAAGTCTCTTGGCCAGTTGCAAATCAGTATTCCTATTAGTCTCTGCTCCAGACTTTGTTGATGATATGATCTGAAAGTCCTTGTGGCCAGAACATTTGCATCACAAGCAATAATAATGTTAGCAGCCAGAGCTAATGATGCCATTTTCCTAACGATACCTTCCTGAGACATCAACCAGGTATTATCTTATTTCCACATTGATGGTTACCTAGAAATTCATTCTTTAGAATTCTGAACACATATCCCAAAGAAATATCTGGGCATTTGGACATTAAAAATCATTGCTAAAAATCAGAATGACACTTAAACATATGTGTTCCCAGAATATGAGTACACCAATATCTGGATTACAGAATTAAGTGAGGAAATTATAGCTAAAAGTATGCAAACTTGTGATTATCTTTATTACCAGCCATATATTAATGAGCGCGATGGTATGGTATGACTTGCCAAATCTGCTAGCTTGTGTGATATTTTTCTGGCTCCACTTGGAATTATACTGAAGAATTTATAAACTGAAAATTGAGCCCTGAGTGCCTCCATTAGGCTATTATTTAAGTTAAAACACAC
Organism: Hyaena hyaena; assembly: GCF_003009895.1. NCBI lineage: Eukaryota > Metazoa > Chordata > Mammalia > Carnivora > Hyaenidae > Hyaena > Hyaena hyaena. The sequence continues at coordinate 52,463 of NW_024081068.1, forward strand.
TATTTAAAAATGATTCGTAGAGGGGAGAATGCTCAGGAGATTTGAATACATAATTGAGGGTCAGGGCTGCTATACCCTAATATCTTCCTACAGCTGCCTTGCTGAGTGATTCTGTGGGTTCCTCAACTTTTCTGTGCTTTTACATTCATAAACAAGGCTTGATTAATTCTTGGGTGTAAAACATTGCAACACCTCTGGATAAAAGGTGCAAGAAATGCCATATACACCCTCCTCAGCTAAGCACAAATGCGCACTGATAATTACATAAAAATAGTAATAAAAACCAGAGGACTACAGTTGGAATAGAAATCAACTCCTAAAATGATATCTTGGATAATATTGAACCTGAAATACAAGGCTTATGTAAAATAATTGAATTCCCAGTCAGCGTGCCGCATAACACAGGGATTATGAACCATCCTGAATAGGAATATATTTATACAGTGCTTTGTACTTTCCAAACTCTCTTCATTTACATCATCTCAACTCTATCCATATCTCAGCATCACATAAATTATCCCTTAAAACTTACCCGTCTTGGCAGCCTAAATCACCTCCGTTGTTTCCTCAGCTTTTGAAACTGATTCCACAAGCCACAGTGAAAATTCATCTTATAACTTTACAGGCTCAGCTCATAGATACGTTTATGGTGGGGATTTATTTCTGAGGAATCGTGTTTTCCTAACAGTTAGGCAAGGAGGAAATCAAGCCCTGAGGCAGCCACCCACAGGGAGTGAGGACTCTGCTGTGTTCCGTGTGCCCCGGGTGAAGAGGGGCAGGCGAGGCTCTCTGTACTTACTGTCTAGACTAGATTATCCTTCAGGAAGATCAGCCGTGTGGTTATAAAGCCTAGAACTTGTGTCAGGAATCAAACATTCTCATTTGCATTTCATCGAAACGCGTCAGCTGCCATTAGCATTACTTACCATAAAGACAGACCAAGAGTTCCATCGAAATATATATCTTCTGTGGTACCTGGGAGGGAAATCCGTCTTTGCCTCAAGTTGATCTCCATCAGTGCCTGATGGGACAGCTAGAAATGCTCGTGGAAACAGATGTCTACACAACACGATGGTTAGGTTTAGGCATTTACGCACTGCAGGATTGCTTGTTTCTGTTGGTTTTAATTTTTACATTAAGGAAAACCTGCTGACCGCTTACATTCCAAAGTAGCCCCTGGAGAATATGCCAGTGTCGCAAAAGAAGAGATTAACCGAGACCCAAAAACAAATCAATATATTTCCTTTTCTCTTCCCATAACTCTTTTTACTCAACCTGTTTTTGCTTCTTTTCTTTTTAAATAATAATAATAGTATGTACACCACAAAATTGCTACATGGACCGAATTGGTTGACACAAATCATTTAGCGTAGTTACCGGCACATAGTAAATGCTTGAAAATCTTAGCTGGCATTATTAAAAACGCTGACTTAGTTTCCTAGGCTGCTTTACAAAACACAACAAATCAGGTGACTTAAAAGAGTAGACATTTATTGTCTCACTGTTCTGGAGACTAGAAGTCTGAAATGAAGGCGTTGGCAGGGTAGGGCTCCCTCTGAAGGTTCTAGAAGATAATCCTTTATTGCCCCTTCCAGGTTCTGGTGGTTTGTAGCAATCCTTGTAGTTCTGAGGAGGAAAGAGTGACATACGCTCCTATGCTCTGTGCTCACATGGCGTTGTCCTTGCGTCTCTGTCTTCACATGGTAGCCTTCCTAAAAGGACACCAGTGACATAGAAGTAGGGGCTGCCCTACTCTGATATGACTTCAACTTAAATTCTGTTACATCTGCAATGCTCTTATTTCCCGATAAGATCACATTCTGAGGTACTAGGGGTTAGGACTTCAACAAATCTTTGGAGGAGCTGGAGCGGAAGACATAATTGAACCTATAACAATATTTCATGTGCAAAGGAGCACTGCTGTCTTCCGGAAGGGAACAAAGCTGAACTTGTCTGCTCCCACAGGCAGGCTGATCCTTCGCAGTCACTCCAGTCTCAGAGGATAGCACAGCCCTCATCTCATTGCCAAGGTCAGAAACTAGTGTCTTTCTTCTATTCCTTCCTATTTTGCACCCGCTTGTTCCTATCAGTCATCAAATCCAAGTGGGACTTCCTCATTTTTATCTTTTCATTAGTTGTCATTTCTGCATGCCCACCGAGAGCCCCTTTCTTCTGAATGACTCAGGTTTCCCAGCTGATGATCTAGCTGTCCCCTTCTCAGACAGTTTCCAACATACAGTCAATGATCACTCTAAGGACCAAGTCAGGTCACATCAAGACCCCTCTTACAGTACTTACTGGCTTATAAGTGTCCTCAAGATCAAGTTCCAAATGTATATCCATTGGATCCTCTGGGATCTGTTTGTTATTTCACCTCTGTCTCCCCAGTCTATCCCTCCCACCCCTGGCCATGCTTTACTAGTTGGGGTCCCCTACCAGGTGCCATTTCTTCTCTGTTCCTGCTGTTTCTGTCTCACACTTCTTCTTTCCTCTTCCCCTTTTTCTCTAGCCAATCACTTATTGCTTCAAAAATCAGCTTAGATATCAAATCCTCTCCTAAACCTTTCCTAACTAATCTCCCTTAACCCCTGTCAAGGCTGAATTAGATGCTCTTCCCATGGAGTCCATGGTACCCCATAGTCTTTACCTAAAATAGTACATTTCATGTTGCATTATGGTTTTCCATTTACTTGTCCATTTACTTGCTTCTCCCACTGGATTATAAATTCCTGGAGGACAGGGCCTGAGAATTATACATCATTGTATTTATAATTGTACCCCCAGAGTAGCACATTTATTCATCCAGTCAACAAATACTTATTCAATGCCTCCTCTGTGCCAATACCTGTACTATACATTGGAAATACAAGTGATAAACAAAACAGGCATTTTCCTTGTACTACAAAACTTTATGTACCATGGGAAAATATTAAATTAAATCTGGAAGTAAAATATAGCTTAATAAACACCTTGATAAGGGTAGTACAGATATCTATGGTGTCCGACAGTCAGCATGGAGACCCAGCAGAAGCTGAAACAATCTTAAAGGCACTGCAATTTAAGTTAAAATATTTTTAATGTATTCCAGGAAAATATCAAATCATATCCAGTAGTAGAATGACTTGTGGATTTAGATTTCAGAAATGTCACTGAAGCAATTCTGTGGATAACTGATTGCACTGGAACAAATTTACCAGTTGCTCCTATTCAGGTGACAGGAAATGGAGGTCTGGCCTAGAGCAGTGACAATATGACAGTGGAGGAGCTAGGCAACCTGGATCAATAATTAGGAAAAGAGAAGTTGGAATTTGGTGAATTGTGGTAAGAATGACTCAAGAATAACTGAGAGATTTCCGGACTGGGTGTGTTTTGATGGCATTCACTGAAATAAAGAATATTATGGAAAGTGTAGATTCAAAACCTGTGGACAATTGATGATGCAATTCTAGATGTGAGGTAGGCACCTTGCAATGTCCAGGGGGGTTCAGGCAGGGAACGTGTGCAGGAGGCAGCTGTGTGAAGGCCTGTTGCTCAAGAAAACCATTGCGACTGAAGACATTGATGCATCTTATTCCTTCTTTCTACTCTACAGGTTCTCATCATTGTCTGCATTTTAAAACCACCAAGGTATCATTAAACAAACAAACAAACAAACGAAAACCAATAAAACTACGCCTGGTCCTCATTGCCAAAGATTCTGATGCAATTGGTCCTGGGCATTAGTATTTCTTAAAAGCTCCCCACAGAATTCTAAAACTACTGCTCTACATAAAAACAATCCAACAAACCAAATCCTTACTATGGACCAAAAAAAATCTTGTGAAATTTGACCATAAGTCTTCTTTTTCAGGTTCTTCCCGAGTTACTTCACACATTCTCTATCCTATAAGTCAGAAACCCTGGTCTCCTACTTATCCAAATAGGCCAAGGATTGACACACTTCTTTGCCTTTGCTTGTGTTCCTTCCCTGCTCAAATCCACTTCCTGGCCACTTCTGCTGGATTCCTACTCACTCTTCGAGGTCCATTTCCTATGTCACCTCCTCTCTGAAGCCTGACCCAACCCCCATCTGGATACAGAATTAATCTCCCTCATTTATCACATCATATCATAATTATTTGATTGCATTTTAACTGGATCATTAGAAAGACAGTATTGTGCATTCTTGGAAATGTCAATGAAAGAATGAAAAATAAAGAGCATAATTACAAGGCTGTTTTCTTCACTGAAAAAAAGGCAACTTACATTTGCATAGCATTTTCATAGACATTTCATTTAATCCTGCAGCAACCCTGTGGATTAGGCAGGGAAAGTATGACTCCTCTTATCAAATTAGTGATTCTTCACTCTACCTTTCCAAAATATTGTTTTAAAAAGACCTTCTTAAATAGATTGGCGACATTTATTTTCCTGCTTATTTTATGATTATACAAAACCCAACAAGTACTGCTAAAATTTGTATTTTTTAAAACTGCTTATAAAAAACTTTTTAAGTTGAAAAAAACTATTTAGACTCCGTGCTGGATCTCTATGCTTGTATCTTCCAGCCAACTCTCAAGCGTGACTCCCTCTGTTCTCTACAGAGAGAGCCACCCTGTATTGACAATACCCCTAGTCACCCTTGCCCTTTGAGTTGGGCATGTAGGAACACAAGTAGACTATCAGAGGCATGGACGAGTAGTATAGAGTTGCCAAGGGTGACCACATCCTTTGACTGAAGACCACTGGTCCCCTTCAAGACAGCCCTCACCTTATAACCCTCTCTGTAACTGCCCTTTCCATTGTCCCTCAAGCCTGCAGAGTACTTAGTGTTCTCATTAATAAAGTATACAAGTCATTATACGGGCACCATATTAACTCTTGTGGTTTTTCTAAGCCCTAGAAATACTTTTCTAAATAGTTCCGTTGTTAAACTCTTAAAATTTTCCTACTTTGTACCATTTCCTACCTGCTGGAACATTGACTGATGTTAGCCCCAAATTTATACCCATTTAAATCAATGGTTTTTCAGAAAGAAAACATTTCAGAAGGATATGTATTTTAATACATCATACACATTTGCTGATCTTTAATATCCTAAATTATGATGGCTCTTAGTAAAAAGTGGCATTGAAACAGCCTAGTTTCATAGAATAAATTTTAGATGATTAATAAAACTCTCTGACATAATCGTTCTGTTTGTGGTTATTAAACACTAGCATCGGTTTCAGTGGGAATAAACCTTCAGCTATATTATCTTCCATCATAACATAAGTTTTATGATATTTGAGAAGGTTTTATCTTTTAATGGTTGGATCTTTCTTAACAAATTTCAAAAGATTAAATAAAGGATATCAATTGATACAAAAAATGTCATTGCTATTTCACAACAATTTTCTCTCATCTTAGATAGACTATCCCATTTCTGGGAAATATTTATATCATACTCAAAAAACCCACTCATTCTTTCACTGATTCACTTATTTCTCAATAAATCTTTATTGGGCCAAGTGCTCTGCTAGGCATAAGGAAATACAGCTGTTAACTAAAATAGACACAATCCCTGACATCCTAGATTATAAAGTATAGTGGAAAAGTTATATACTGTGCTGAATTTTTAAGAGTGATCAGAATACATTTTTGACATGCAAATGGCATATATTATTTATATGTTATAAAGGAAGGCTCAACAAAGGGATAATCAAAGCCTATCAAAGGTAAGTAATGGAAATATCAAGGAATTTCTTCAAATTATTGAGCCCTGTTTTATATTTATATAGTGGAAACATTTAAATAATTGAGTCAACGTGTGAGTAGTCAGAACAGAGTTAACGTTTATGACAAAAACATACAGCCAAGTGTAAGAGCTGAGGCTTTGGAGTTGGGAACATCTTATTTTAAATCTTGCCTCTATTTGCTGTGGTTCTATGAACATAACCAGACAGTTAATCAACATCATAAACTTATTTCCTCCTCTGACAAATGGAGATACCAACAGACCTTCCCCTAGGATGTTTGGAACACTGTATGAGTTAATGCATATGCAATAGGTGGCCTAGGGATTAGGTGCAAAATAAATATTACCAACTATTATTATTATTATTAACAGGACTAAGAAAACACTTTAATATAAACAGTCATAGTTGAAGGAAATCCACACAGTAGAAAATTTCATGATGCAAAAAAGATCAGCACAATACAATTCAGTTTTGTTTCAATTTAAAAAAGGAAAAAACTTTAAAATATTAAATATCTGACCTTATTAATTTTTGCATATACAACAGATATTGGAAAAATATTTTTTAAAATGATTATGGCAATAACAATTGATAATGTAGTAATATTCAATTTAGCACAAGGGAAATGATCTCAATCAACCTCTCCTTAATAAACTCATCTGATTAACCACTGCTCTCTATTCCTTCCATGAAAAGTTGTGATGTTTGCTCACATGTTGAACACTTGTGCTGATAGATTACCAGATGAGATGAACCCATCTCATCTGGTAAGAATTAGTTACATTTGCTCCCAAATCTATCTATTTCCAGTGCATACTGTTATAATTATGTAATTTCATATGGTAAACTAGCAAAATATAAACACAGAAAGACAGAGATATTTCTATTGAAACACTCCAGGGACACCTGAGTGGCTCAGTAGGTTAAGCATTAGACTTTTGATTTCGACTTCAGTCATGATCCCAAGGAGATGGGGCCGAACCCCCGTAGGGCTCCATGCTGAGCATGGAGTCTGCTTAAGATAAGATAAGACTTTCTCGGGGCACGTGGGTGGCTCAGTTGGTTAAGTGTCCGACTTCTCTAAGGTCATGATCTCACGGTTTGTGGGTTCGAGCCCCGCAATCTGTGCTGACAGCTAGCTCAGAGCCTGGAGCCTGTTACAGATTCTGTATCTCCCTTTCTTTTTGACCCTACCCTGCTCATGCTGTCTCTCTCTCTCAGAAATAAATAAAACATTAAAAAAAAAAAAGATAAGATACTCTTTTCTCACCCTCAGCACTTCTCCCGTTTGCACTGTCTCTCTAAAATATATATATATATATATATATATATATATTCTTTTGAAACACTACGAAGATAATTTGAAAGGATTAATCAGAGCTATTTTATAGATATGTCAGTTTGTAGTGAATGAAAATATATAACTTGGAAATTTTTAAAAATTTAGGAGGATTCTGCATGTAATTTGACTTAAAAGTTTTTTTCAATTTTTAAAAGCCAATCTGGAAATTGTTTGCCTACAGGTGTGATTTTTGTAAAGAAGACAATACAGACTTCTAATCAAAGACCTATATTAAAAGAAAAGGCTTGAATGTGGCACTGAAGATTGATGAATTTTAATTTATATTTTAAGTTAAAAACAATGGTAAAAATTTTTATGTATCTTTAAAAATGTTTTTTCTCTCTTTGACTAATCTCCTCAATTAACGTCTAAAATACTACCATTCCCAATTTCACTAGAATAGAAAATATTCACAAGACTAGGTACTTGAACCTTATTATGTACTATTTTATATAACTATACCATTTGTTCATCAAATAGATTCTCTTTCTGGGCACACAGCTGTATTATGTTTTCCAGGCTCCCTTGCACTTTGGTATGGTCAAAAGACTGGATTTTGACTAGGCTCTTAAGAGCAAGGATGCCTTCTCTGGCCCCTTCCCTGCCATCAGCTAGACACATGACAATGAACCCTTACGGAACAGGAGAGTCACAAGATGGAAGACTGAATCACCACACAAAGGAAGGACACCTGCCAAACCGAAATATATTTATCTGTAGTAGTTATTTATGAAACATTATTGAGAACACACCAAGTTTTAAATACTTCTGAAGATACAATCAGTAACCAAATAGACAAATCTAATAACCAAATAACTGTAACAACTTTACAGTCAGGGAACCAGCTATACAGGCATCCACACGCTTAACTGCCATAAACTCTCATTACCCTCAAAGTGTCTCTAAGCTATTTCTAAGCATTCCTAGAGGATTGCTCTCCAAACAACCATGGCCATTACCACCAGTCATGACCCAGTATAGCCATGTGGAAGTTTACAAAAGTAATACTTAGCCTTAATATGTCTTACATACCCTGATATATTTTCTATTCTATTCTAGTCCATTCTAACCTCATCTATTCTAGTTCATTTTTTTGAATGGTGGTGTCACCCAGGAAACTGATTTCACTCCCCACTAATGAACAGTAAGTAGCCTATAGTTTGGAAAGTACTATCCAAGAAGGTTATCTCTCATGGATTCCAATTTTGGCTTTCTCCTCATGCTTCCGTACAGCCCGTCTTGCTGAGGATGCCCTTCCCTCCCCTAAGATTTCCTCTCTGTGGTGAACAAATTGTCGTTCCATGCAATTGGCTTAATACTTCCACTCCAGTCTTGAAAAGGACACAGCTTTCCTGTAGCTACTCTTTCTGAACCTGGACATTCATTTAACATTTTTTCTTAATAAAATATACACATGGGCACCTGTGTGGCTCAGGTTATGATCTCATGGGTTCGTGAGTTCAAGCCCGATGTGGGGCTCTGTGCTAACAGCTCAGAATCTGTTGTGGATTCTCTATCTTCCTCTATTCTATCTGCCCCTCTGCATGCTCTCTCTCTTTCTCTCTCTCTCTCAAGAATAAATAAATAAACATCAAAATATATGTACACAGTCTTACTTTTGACAACATTTTACTGAAGGCTTGAGGATAAAGTAAAGAAAGTACAACAACTAGAATAGCAACACTGATGAACTATATACGTTGCCATAATATTATGTCTGGGAGTGCTTCTATGCTAATTTTGTGGCCAAGGACATGGTTGGTGTATAGAAACAGTAGTAGCCATGAGATAAAAATGGTGAAGTTGAAAGACAAATACAATGGGATTTGATATGATTCTCCTGTGTGTGTGTGTGTGTGTGTGTGTGTGTGAAATGGTTCATAACAAAAAGTTTAAAAAGGAAAAACAGCACATGTAGAAAGTAAAAATAATAAATAGGGATGGATGGAGGAAAACAGAAGCAGCAAAAGAAAAGGAAAAGGAAAAGGAGAAAGGAGAGATGAAGGAAAGGAGGGAGGGAGAAGGGGAAAAGGAAGGAAGGAAAAAAGAAAGGAGAAGGGGAAGTAATCACTCATAACCCATATCTCAACTCTGATTTCACAATGCTTTACTGAGTCCTCTCCCTCCAGCTGCTTCATGGCAGGACCTAATATTTTCCTCTCTCTACAAATATGCGCTTGTCTTACATCTGCATATGTAAAAGGACCACCCACATGTCTTCCCAGGTTAAAATAAAAGATTCCTTATTCAAAGGTGGAGACTGCTAATAACTTTTGAATGGCCAATTTTTCAACTTTGAAAATTTCAAGGTCCAGTTTCCATAGACATATGTGCACATAAATATGTATGTAATGGTTTTTCCTTCTATATACGGATCCTCTTAAAATCATCTCTGAAAGAAGCTATTCTTCCCCGCTTCCCCTAGTTTAGGAAAATATAGAATAGTATACATTGGCTTTGCTGCCACCTATAATTTTAGACAATTGTCCAAGTAATACTTCCTTTCCGTTTATACATATGTTTTGTATCCTCAGTACTATTTTTTGACCTAAAGGAGATTTCATTATACATGAACATTTTAGAATTTGACTTATTATTACTACCTACGGTAGATTATATTATAATTGTTCAACAAATATTCTCTTTTTTTCCTCCCACCCAGAGAAAAAGTGTATTTCTCTGTCCAACTGACTCTGGGCTTGGTCATACGACCTGCTTTGGCCAAGGAGATGGTAGAAGATGTGACATGATCAGAGAGTTCAATTATCTTGCATGATTGAGTTTGCTCTCTGGAGCCCATACATTTTGCCATGAGAAGTAGATCCACCAATTCATCCTCTCTCTCTCTCTCTCTCTCTCTCTCTCTCTCTCTCCCTCCTTCTCTCTCTCTGCCTCTCTCTCTCTCACACACACACAGAATATGTGTGCACCTGAAATACCCTTTTCAAAGTTTTATTTATTTAAGTAATCTCTACACCCCATGTGGGCCTTAAACTCACTGTCCTGACATGAAGAGTTGCAAGCTCTTTTGACTGAAATAACTGAAAAGTTATTTCAACAAGACACCCCTGAATACCATTTTTAAGACTAGAGAAAGAGGCATGTTTCCAAAAGAATTGTGAGTGTGGCTTTTTAAAACTGGAATTTTACTGGAATCAAAATATATAGAATCAAATACAGACAAAACCAATGAGGATTTTGAGGTAACTCCTGGCAAGAGTGTTACCAGCATGGGCTGGACAAAAAGAGACAAAATCAACTGGAGAGGTGAAATACTTCTGGACTTACAATTTTCTGCAGGTTGAAATTAGAATGAGTAAGTTTCTCAGCAGCCCAGAAAGGCATATTCTTCAAGGCTTCAGCCTCATAAGCTGAAGTGGCCAAGGCAAGTGACAGTGAAGGAAGGGTAGGTTCAGGAGCCATGGAGTACAATGAACTGATAGGAACTCCAAGGAAGGGGATCTGGAAGCTGGTCAAGGAATGTGGTCCACCTCAGGGAACCTGGTGACATGCCGCTAGCAGAAATTAAGAATGTGAAGGACACCTGCCTACTGCATGCATCTCATTCTTCCCCTCTTTCATGAGTTCACTGCAGTTATCCTTCCTTATTCCATATTATTTTGAGTTTGCATGCATTGACTCGGGATAGATAACTTGTCTTATAAGTGCAGAGGACTCCACACTAACAAGACCCACAGCTGTGTCTGTATAGATAATAATACCCTAGACTTCAAGCCTGATGTCATGATTGGATGAGACCTTGGGGTTTCCTAGATGGAGCTGAATGTATTTTGCACATGGGAGGGGCAAGAATATCTATGAACAAGACAGATTATTGTTCAGCAAATATTCACTTTCTCTCTACCACCTCACCTCCTTGAAGGGGAGTAGACGTCTCTGTGGCCTTGACTTTGGACTTTGCCATATGATTTGTTTTGGCCAACAAGACATTGGCTGGCATGAACAGAAGCTAAAAGTGTGCTTGTACAGTTAGGCTTCCCCTCTTCTGTTCCACCATTTGACATGAGAAGAATGTACTTCGGTAACTGCTGTCCCCAAAATATGAGAGTTTTGTTGTGTGTTTTTTAAATGTTTATCTGTTTTTTGAGAGAGACAGAGAGAGAGAGAGAGAGAATCTGAAGCAGGCTCCAGGCTCTAAGCTGCCAGCACAGAACCCAATGTAGGGCTCAAACTCATGGACCGAGAAACATGACCTGAGCTGAAGTAGGAGGCTTAACCAGTTGAGCCACCCAGATGCCCAAGATAAAGGTTCTTTATCTTTAAATAGGCTTGGGCCCAGTCCAAATATTTCAGTCAAGCTCAACTGAACGCAGCCAAGATCAGCTGAGCTCAAATCAATGGGCAAACAAATGAGTGAAAAATGGCTGCTTATTTTTTTTAAATATTTGTTTTTAACATTTATTCATTTTTGAGAGAGAGATAGAGTGCGAGTGGGGGAGAGGCAGAGAGAGGGAGACACAGAGTCTGAAGCAGGCTCCAGGCTCTGAGCTGTCAGCACAGAGCCCGATGTGGGGCTCAAGCCCACGAACCATGAGATCATGACCTGAGCTGAAGTCGGACACTGAACCAACTGAGACACCCAGGCTCCCTGGCTACTTATTTTTTGAAGCCACTGGGTTTGGGAGTGGTCTGTTACATGGAATTATGGTGACTCATACCTGAAATATATACTCTCCTGACCCTTAATTTCACTTTCAGCACACCAACATCCATGTTCCTCACTTTTACAATACTCTGGCAGCATGATTCCTTGATGTCCACTCTAATTAAATGGAGAATGTTTAGTTTAGCATAGACTTTGGAACCAGACACATAAGAACTTGAACCTCATCTTGGTTGTTTTCTTAGTTGTAATGCTTTCAGAAATGACGTATCCTTCTCAAATTTTAGTTTCCTTATCTAGAAAATAAGCGAGTTTGTACTTTATTCATAATAGTTGTGAGGATTAAATAAATACACAAAGTCAGTGAATAAGCATATCTCTACCATATGCTATACATGTATACCTCATTTTTTAAAAATGTTTCATTTATTTTTGAGAGAGAGAGAGTACAAGTGGCGGAGGGACAGAGAGAGAAGAAGACACAGAATTCAAAATAGGCTTCAGGCTCTGAGCTGTTAGCACAGAGCCCAATGCGAGGCTCAAACCCACGAACCATGAGATCATGACCTGAGCTGAAGTCGGAGGCATAACCAACTGAGCCACCCAGGTGCCCCTATGTATACCTCATTTTATTGTACTTTGCATTACTGAACTTGGCAGACTTGCATTTTTTACAAATTGAAGGTTTGTGGCAACCTTGGGTTGAACAAGTCTACTATTGCCATTTTTACAATAGCTTTGTTCACTTTGTTCACTCACACTCTGTCTCTCTCTCTCTCTCAAAAATAAATAAACATTAAAAAAATTTAAATAAAGATCTGCTCTTATGTAGATTAAATACTAGCAAAAAATTTGGACTTAAACCTATTTTCAAAAATGAATTAGAAGAAACATATACTGGCCCCACGATGTTTAGAGTCTAGCAAGAAGTCAGGTTTGAATTCTTTTGCAAAAAAAGAACAAAAGCCCAAGCAACTCAGATCACACCATACCTAAAGGAGCACCACCCATTAGAGAAAAGTTGGAGACAGGGTCAGTCACAGATTTGTGGGCCCCATTTCCCATTCAACACAGGTAAAAGGAGTCTGGACAAATGTTAGATTTCAGGGGAAAGTAAATTTTTGTGGGGCATTTAAGCTGCATGGTTAAGGAGGAACCACTTCCACTAAGGGCTTGATCAGAAAAGCATGATCATAGCTATGACATGGTAGAACTGACCGAGGCCTTATCTTGCAAAATTCGTGTTTTTATTTGGAATAACACAAGCCCCTCTTTTGTTGTGACCAGACTGCTATGGTTCAAGGTTTACCGTTCCTGCTGAATGAAGCAAGCCAGAGAAAGAATTCACCATATTAATATTCATAGTTGGGGCTGGGATCCAAGCCATGGAGTTGACCAAGATTGATTGTCTTAAGTAGTGGGCCTTGCCAGTTTCCATGGAGCTTTGTGGGAAGCCTCCTTACATGGTAGCCTACTAGGTCATTCCTACACAAAATTTTCTTACCTCTCAGTCCATGCCCTGATCTTAAAGAGTGGCCTCTAATTATCAAGCCACCCTCTCAGCAACGCTGAGATGTCTGAGGCACTGGTCCCTGATATTCATGTAGGAAACACTGGAGGATAGTGAGGAATTCCAGAAGAAATTATCCAGTGTGTATGAATCACATCCATGAGAAACAGGCAGGAGAGATATATTTGTAACATTAGCCTGGGAAGCATGTATTGTTCAGGCCATAACGTTTAACAATGCTGGTACCTGCGTTGCAGTCCTGAGGTCTAGGAAATGCTACTAGGACTTATAACATTCCTTCCAAGTCCATTCCAACGATTGAGAATTTTTTTTTTTTTCCTGAAACAAAGACAAACTACGTTACTTGGCTTGCTCAGCCCTGGGTGCTAGGATCCATAGTTGGCAGTCTCCAATTCAAAACTGAACCTTATATCAAAACTCTAGTCCTAGGGAATGAATGTCCCGACTGACAGAATCAATCACAGACCTGGGCAGTTGCTGTCACTTTTCTTAGCCACCAAGAGATGATACTGGCTGTAATCCCCTGCCTCATACGTGATAATTCCCATTAGATCATGGGAGCCTCATTCCCAAACTCCTTTCTGACTTTGGTCTACAATGGAACGCCTCACTTACTGATTGTATTTCTGTATGTTTCAGGCTCACAGAGATGTTCATTTTGTTCTTGAAGCTAACTCTTTCTTTTCGGAAATATCATTCATTGCTTGATGCTTGGAGGGGTGTGTGTTGGGGGAGTATGTTTGTTTAGTACTTTTTACACATGAACTCCCAAGCCACCTGCATTGAAACCTCCTTATATTCCTTTTTATACTCAAGCCAAACCACGGCCCTCTTTATTTCTCATGTGTCTTTATTTTTCTGTCTCAGTCCCCATGCTCTTCACTCTTCAAAATGGTCCTTCCCTGTTTTGCCATTCTGTTCAAATTACGTTAGTTTTTTTTCCCTATTCAAAGCTCAAGTCACTTTCAGAAAGCATCCCTTTTCCTACCAGCCAGAAGTAATAACCCCAGCTCTGACTTAATATGACACATTATCTGTCTGTCTCTTTAAGAACCTTTTAAATATTCTTTCTAGAAAAATTTTCTAAGGGCCTGTACTGTGTCAATACCTGTATTGGTTCTGTAGCTAATAGAGGTGTAACTCATTCTTTGATATCTTATATATTGGGCCTATTTACCCACATGATTTATTTCCCCTATTGAAGTGTAAGCTCCTTGAAGCCAAATCTATTTTATTCATCATTTTCTCCCCAATGGTCTCTTGTGCCAAAACGATACTCACTAAATTAATACAAATTAAATAAAGGGACAAATTCATGAATAAGTCAGAAAATGTATTCTTAGCCCCCTGCAATTGTACTTACTTAGCATGACCATGTTTTATACATTTTGGGCTCTGGGGGTCTAGAAAAGTGGTCTATTATAGTTACATTCAACAGTCATTGTGGGGAATGATGATGGTGAGTTTTGGTGCATATTTTAGTCAACTGAAATGTGTAAAAACTCATCACAGTGTAAAAATTAGTTTTAATTTTATTATTTTTTAAAAAACTTTTAATGTTTTATTTATTTCTGAGAGAAAGAGAGAGAGATAGAGAGAGAGACAGCATGAGCAGGGGAGGGTCAGAGAGAGAGACAAATACAGAATCTGAAACAGGCTCCAGGCTCTGAACTAGCTGTCTGCACAGAGCCCCACGGGGGGCTGGAACTCACGAACCATGAGATCATGACCTGAGCCGAAGTCAGATGCTTAACCGACTGAGCCACCCAGGCTCCCCTATTTTTTAAGTTTATTTATTTTGAGAGAGATAAAGAGCATGCACAGGAGGGACAGAGAGAGAAGGAGACAGAGAGAATCCCAACCAGTCTCCCCACTGTCAGCGCAGAGCCCGACGCAGGGTTAGAACTCAAACCACGAGATAATGATCTGAGCTGAAGTCAAGAGTCAGACACTTAATCGACTAAGCCACCCAGCTCTGCCCCCCCATTTTAAAATATATTTTTAAATCATCCTATTATAAATATTGTTTTCAAAGTTATGAATTAAAACATATTTTCCCATTTGCATCTCAATATTGAGCTAGAATAACTTTTCTCCTTCTGTTCCTTTTATGATGTAAACTTTATTGTGTCAGAAACTTTATGTAAGATCCTCGAGAAAATTATTTGAAGTATCTATTTTTCACCGAAGTAATGTCTCAAAGGATTTGCAATTGTTTATTTATTTCCACAAATAGCGAAAGTGATCACAGCCTGTTAATGCAAATTCTCATTGTGCCCCAGGACTATCACTTTGAACTTAAGGAAACAAAAGCTTCCTTAAAAAAAGCTTCTATGAAAAAGTTACTATTTTTCATCTTCCAATCGGATTTCCCAGTTCTGATGAAGTGAATGTAGGTGTCTTTCTTCTAAATTCTCATATTTCTTCTTTTAATGTTCTCCATGTAGTTTCCTTTTGTTTCTCTGCCATGGGATTAAATAGAAAGGTGATCACTGGTTCTAAACAACACCTGTTTAAACCTCAGACAAATAAGGTTTTTGATAAATATCATGTTTTTCTTCAGACATCTAATTACATTTTATTTCTCTTGCTACTAACAATTTTCTAGAAAACTATTTTATAATTTAATGTTTGTTATTTCTTCATACTCTCTGCAGGTTTCAAAAGTCACCCACATAAGGCAACACTAAGAATTCCCAGAAATGCTCAGATTCAAGACTACTGATTAAATACTTTTCAGAGGATAGAAGTTTTACAGGGTGAGGGGAATATGTGGGTAAGATAATTGAATGTAGTTCTCTTAATCTTTATAACACACTGCTTCCAACCTCATTGCCTTTTATTCTTGCAGCTTCCCTGACACTAAAGCACTTTCCATTTGTTCAGTGAAAATTTAATAAAAGGAGAAAACTGCTATGTTATTTTCCCAAATGTTTACTGTGTGCATTTCTCGTTTGCCAATGTTTTGATTGGCAGCTTTATCCCTGGATTTTAATTTTATATGAAATTTGATGGGAAGTATATTTTAGAAGTCATAATCAAAAATGACTGCAGCTCCCCTGTACGTTTTTCTAAGGAAGCTTTTGTTTCCCTAAGTTGAAATTGATAGTCCTGGGACACAATGAGAATATGCATTAACAGGCTGTGATCACTTTCACTATTTGTGGAAATAAATAAACAATTGCGGATCCTTTGAGACATTACTTCAGTGAAAATAATTTAGTACGTATTTGTTACATTTTTTTATCAGTTTTCTAAAATCTCCTGAATGGCTTTTTTTTTTTCTTTTTGGTGTTTTTTTTGTTTGTTTGTTTGTTTATTTTTTGACGTGGACATGGGAACCTGTTGAATACCTTTTGACTACACAGAGTGCAGACGCATGGGAAGCAACGGTCATACAACGAATGAAGTATTTTCATTATTGCCTTTGATTATCATCCTCAAGACTTTCTGTTCTATGTTGTCCAGGCTCTAGCTACTGCAAGTGTGGCCCGGGGACCAGGGCATTGGCAACCTGTTACAAACCCAGCATCTCAGGCCCTACCACAGACCTACTAAATAAGAATCTGTATCTTAACAGAAACCCCAGGTAATTCCTATGCCTTTCAAATGTTGAGAAGCACTACTCTAGGTAACTCTGTTATGTATTTTAAGTTCATTCCCACACTTTTTTTTAATCAGTGGATTTTAAGTGTTTCTCATGCCCCAACTTTGTTCCCCTCACCTTGAAGCTGGTATATTCCAGTCATCCAATGTTAGAGAAGGGAGGTATCATGACAGTAGCATGGAAGAACACCTTGGATTTCTAGCTAATATAAAGCTATCATGTTTTGCAGCGTTGCTTCTTTATTTTAACTATTTGAGGGGCACCTGAGTGGCTCAGTCGGTTAAGCATCAGACTTCAGCTTAGGTCTTGATCTCACAGCTCACAGGTTTGAGTTCCAAGTCGAGCTCTGTGCTGACAGCCCAGAGGCTGCAACCTGCTTCAGATTCTGTGTGTGTGTCTCTCTCTGCCCCTTCCTTGCTCATTCTCTGTCTCTCTGTCTCTCTCTCTCTCAAACAGAAATAAACATAAAAAAAGTTAAAAATATTTTAACAATTTGGATGGGAAAAAATGTCCAAAATCTATAACACAATTACTAATCTCTGAAAATAGGGTAGACTAAACATAATTTAATGATCTCCTTTTTAAAAAATGTTTTTATTTATTTTTAGAGAGAGAGAGGGATAGAGCATGCAAGCTGGGAGAGGGGCAGAGAAAGAGAATGGGAGAGAGAATTCCCATGCAGGCCCCATGCTGTCAGTGCCAAGCCTAACACAGGGCTTGATCTCAGGAACCATGGGATCATGTGAGCTGAAATCAAGAGTCGGACACTTAACTGACTGAGCCACCCAGGCACCCCTAAATTAATCTTTTCTTAATAAATGCCAATTATTATTATGAACTTCCACAATAACACTGCTGAAAACAAAAACAAGCCTAAAAATGAATGAGTTATTCTGACATTAATAAATCTTATAGGACTTTCTACAGACTACTATGCTGTTTTAATTCATTTCTTTCTTAATTTAATTAATTTCATTCTCCCCTCTGCACAGTAATGCCACTTTTTCATTAAGTTTCCCCACTCTGAGTGGGCTTCCTTCTTCCCACTCCTATTATTACTTCTGCTTACACACAGCACAGCTCTTTGCCTTACTGAGACAGGTGGCTCTTTCATGATTTTGGTTTATTTTTGTTCTTGTCTAGAGTTTCTCTTCCTTGTTTCTGCCTTTTCTTTGCCTGCTACATAGTATCCCATTAGACAATTTTACTCTTTTAAATTGCAGTATTTAGTCTATTTACATTCAAAGTACGTATGATACTTTGAAGTTTATATTTACTGTCTATATGCCTAAACTATCTATATATTTATATATCTATAGATTTCCATTGAACCACCTGTTTTATGCTGCTTTTTCTTGCCTAATTTTGTATTAGTAAAACTGCCTTATTATTTTATTTCCCCTATGTAACTTATTCATTTAAAAATTTTAATATTGGGGTGCCTGGTTGGCTTAGTCAATAGAGCATGCTACTCTTGATCTTGGGGTCATGAGTTTGAGCCCCATGTTGGGTGCAGAGATGAAATAAAGAAATAAAACTTAATATTTTTGATTTAAAAATGAAATGAAATGAAATAAAATAAAATATTTAACATTGTGGCTATCTTAGAGTATAACGTACATCTTTGATTTGTTTAAGTGTTATAAAAATTAGTAATTTTACCACTCTCCAAACAATATTAAAATTTTAGAATATTTTAATCCCATTTACTTTTTAAAACTATATGTTATTATTGTCATGCATTTTAATTCTACATATATTTTAAATTCTCAGATATACTATTGGTTTGTACATTCTTAATATTTTTACATTTTGATGTTTGTACATAGTTATTGTATTATGTCCAATCAATATCCGTATATATATCTACCCACCTACCTAACCTTTCCGTTGCTCTCCATTCCCTTGTGCAATGTTACATATTTATTTTTAGTTCTCAGATTGCAATGTTCTTTTAGTACTTTATGATATCATTCTATTGTCTTTTGCTTCCAACATTTCTGTTGATGAGTCAGCTGTCTGTTTTCATGCTGCTCTGTTGAAGGTGATATTCTTCTCTGGTTACTTTCCATTTTTTTCCTTTTGCTTTTCAGCTACTTGACCCTATGTGTCTAGATGTGTTTTCCTTAATATTTGACCTGCTCACATGTGGAGAATTTCTTGAGTCTGTAGGTTGGCATACTTTGTTTGGGAAAATTCTTAGCATCATCTCTCCAAATATTGCTTCTGCCTGGTTTTTGTTTGCATTATTTCTGGGACTCCAGTGGCACTTATATAAGATACTTTTATTTGGTCACATAGGTCCAGAAGTTGCAGAAGGAACATCTACTCCTGAATGGGTTAAAACGGTCTGCTAAGGAACTGTCCCATGGGAGCAAAGAAATCAGAGAAGCCAGTATGAGAAAACAGGACCACAGAAGAATGAGAAAATATCGCAGCTACTTTCCCTCAGTATTTTAGGTTCTTGATGTGGGTAAAAGGCTGAGAATCCAGAGTTCAAAGTATTTATTTTCCATGCATTCTGCAGGTTGCTAAATCAAAGAAGAGAGTTATTTATTTTTTTGGAGCATAATCAGATTTCAAGTTTTGTTTTCTCATGTCCTGCGGTACAATAATGTAGTGCAAATAACATTGGCTCTGAATGTTTTATTTTTCTGAGAGACAAAGAGAGATAGAGCATGAGAAGGGGAGGGGCAGAGAGAGGGAGACACAGAATCCAAAGCCAGCTCTAGGCTGTGAGCTGTCAGCACAGAGCCTGATGTGGGGCTTAAACCCATGAAGGACATGACATCATGACTTGAGCCAAAATCTGATGCTCAACCAGACTAGGTCACCCAGGTACCCCCACTGGCTCTGAATTTGAATAAATCTGCATTTGAATCCTGGCTCCACTATTAAGTATATGACCTAGAATACAGTAAATAATCTCTCTGAACATGTTTAGACAGTTTGAAATGGGAATAATAATTGGGAATAATAATAATAATGGGAATAATAATAATAGTAAAAATATTTTGGATTGTGGTGATAGTTAGCAACAACCAAAATAAATGTGTTTGGCACAAAGTAGACATTCAAACTGGCAACCATTTCTAGAGATGAATGCCTAAACTATCATTGTTATCCTTTACATGCTTGATGAATTTATATTGGGTACTTTAAAAATAGTACCATTCTTTGTGCTGAATCTTAAGCCTCTGACTGAAACACTGCAGTAAATGACAAAGATATGAACTAAAAGACAGGAGTGATATAATCTGTTTTCTACATGGCCAAATTTGTCAGCTCTCTAGGCTCTTATCAGCATGTGGAAATCATTCTAGGCTCTTATCATCCTGTAGGAGTGAAAGTTCTCAGACCTGTCTTGGCCCTCATTTTACCTTGCCACCATTTCTTGATGCTATATTAACTCATGTTAGAGACTCTAGGACAAAGAACTTTATTGGATACATAGAACAATGGTTTCCATAGACTCATGTATTATACACTAGTTATATTTGTAATTTTTGGCATGGATGCATGCTTTAATATTTATTAAGCACTTACTGTATGTCAGAAACTAGTCCAATCATTTTACATCCATTAATATCTTTAATCCTCATAACAATGCTGAGAGGTAGGTACGACTGCTCTACTTCTTTTGTAGACGTGAAAACTAAAGTTGCTATTCTAAATAATTTTTTCAGCATTTCACAGCTGAGATGTCATAGAGCTAGGATCACAACCCTAGTAGTTTAGCTCTTAATAACTATTAATAATGCCTTTCACAATTACTACTATTTTCATTATGAACATTACCTGAGGGTTTAGAATACTGGCTGGTTAAAATCATTACCCTTTAAGGGCAGGAAAAAGAATGTTTGTAGGTTTCGTTATAACTAAACTTGGGAGATTCATTGTCTTGTCATGCATACTGAATTTAATTAAAACTCCCCAGGGAAAGCCACGCGATTCTTTTAAAACTATATTGCAACTAATCTCAGTGTCAGAGAAGTACATCTACCCTAAATGTACATAAAGATGTACACTGAAGAATTTGTATCATAATTTAATATGTTTAAATGTTCACAGAATAATAACTCCACATTTGGTAGTCTTCTGTTTCCAGTATGAAAATGCTTTCCTGGATCTATTTCTTCAGTAGTAAATTTTAAAACAGGGTTATTACTATGAGACAGTAACTCCTTGAAATTATATCATTTTAATTCACTCACTTATCCACACCAAATCATAATATGTGGTAGGGAATCTTCTTGTATTTCTGCTATGTCCATCATTTATTTAATTGAAAAGTCTCACAGACCTATTATGAAAACGTTTAACAGTAAGTATAGCTACACTTTAAAAAAACATAGCGAAATTAAAATTCTCTGAAATAAGACCCTGTTTGTATAAAATGGCGAATTTGAAATTGTCAGCAGGTGTTCTGGACGCGTGAATAGGATGGGCAGTCTATTCATTTATTATGCATCCCCCGTCCCCATCATTTTTTTGCCTTCATCTCCAGTGGAAGAGGATTAGAGTCCAGGTAAAAGGAACTTGAAATCAAGACTAACTCACAGTTTGGAAGGTTTCCTAAAATATAAAGATTCGGAACACAAGCGCCACTTATCTGATGGCCTTTCCAAAACCCTAGCTATTAGATGTGTTATATACAGACAGTCATATCTTTTGAGAGAAAAGGGAGAGAAATGGAGTTTGTGAACCATTTTTCTATATTTCCGCATTATATTTGTGGCATTCTATGTTAACTAAACGCGTTCTTTTCACAAACTCTCTCTTCTGTTACTTGCACATTTGGGTAGCAGCCATTACCATAAGCTGGCTTCAGGAGACTCAAATATGTGAAATGTAAAGAATGAAAAATCTGGCCACTTTTTCCGGGCTCAGGTTTTAAGCGCATGAACTTAATCCTGGTGTTCTCTGGGTTCTCCACCTTCTGCCAGTCACAATTTCTAATTAGCTCTCCCAATGGAGGAAGAAGATGGATTATATTTTAATATCTAAAGACTAAAATTAGTTTATATTTTAGCAAGTTAGCACTTCTTAGCAGTTGATTTAGTCTTGAAGCTACAAAATCTGTGAGCTTGCAATTAATCATACGTTGGTCATTTTCTTTCAAAAATGTTCAGTTTGGCTGTCTCTATCATAATAGGGGAAAACATGTAATTTATGCAGTTTAGAAATTATAGCCCTGTGTTTAACTATGTCATAATATATTTTCTCACCCGCTCATTGTTCTTAACACTATAAAAGAATGTCATTTCGCTGGGATTTATTTAAGCAAAACCTTTAAAGTGAGATCCCTAGCAAAACAGTAACCTCTTGGAGTTGTGCTTTATTTTTCTTTAACGGGTGCTTTTAGGATTTGTTTTGACCACTCTTGATTTTGCGGCAACTTTTAAAAATAAAATTTTTAACAGCGGAGCACATTTCTTGGCTTTCTTCTTGCCAAAACAATGCTTCACCTTCTGAAAATTGCCATTAACATTCTCATGTGCATAACACATGTAAAAGTATTCTGTTAATACGCAGAATACACAAAACAACTCCCCAGTGATAAGGTGATAATTTAAAGGCACTATAAATTCAAAGCAATAGACACTTTTTAATTCACTAAATTTTTTTAAACACAGGCACTTGTTTGAAAATCAAAAACAGTACATATTTTAAGCAGTTTCCCCAACTAACCTCTGCCAGAAAATTAACCCAAAAACTGTTTGACATCCTTGAATAGTATATCACAATGCTGCCAGCATACTGATCACTCACTGTGCTCTGAAACAAATCAATTAGCCTGCCAATGGTGTTCATTAGAATTCATTCATATCTTTATAAAAAGTTAATTAAAAGTAAGAGTGAAGAGAAAATCATGTCTAACATTCTTATTAAATCCAAATTATCAAAGTAATTTCAAGTCTAAATCAACAATCGTTACTAAAACTCTTACTCCGAAAGGTACAGGATAGCCCCCCAAACTAGGTAAAGCAGATGTGAACCTCTCGCCCTTTGAGAAAGGTTTCCAAATTATAATTATTATTATTATCTTTTCCCGCTGATTTACTATTATTCTGATAAAGGTGTCTCTTTTTGGTTACACCTCTGAATTTTATCAGCAGAGGTGAACGCTGAAACCAGCACTATATCTCATTTTTCAAGCAGCTTGCTTACTATAGCAGTTTAAAATGAATGACAGCACAGAATAACCAGTGGAACACGGCATTCTAAGCCAAAGGAAATTATCTTGATATAAGGACCATAGCATGTAGAAACCAGCTGCCAAAACAGAAACAAGTCGACAAGCCGTAGCTTTCTGATTCCTAAGAGAGACTGTCTTCCTAACATAATATCTAAATGCCTCCGGTAGAGCTGTTAAAAGCAAAAAGTGTTTGGATGCGAAATGTTCTGATTATAACATGAAGCTCTCTCCCAGCCGATTTCTTCCATATTGGGTAAGGTATCAGTTCCTTTTGTTTCCAGAGGTCCAAAACGAGAGCACCATGTGAGGGTGGAAGAATCTTCCTGACAAGCCACGGAAAGCTTCAGACTAATTTCATATTCAGTTCTTGGCACTGAGGTCTGGGTGGAGGTGGGCAGGTCCACCCTGCCTTTCAGTCTCATTAATCATTTGGCTTTCCCTGGCTGCTCACAGCATCTTCTGGACGAACCCTTCTCTTTATTCATTCAGACAACCCTTTGGATTAAACAGAGCCAGCTAAATGTCAAAGCAAATCTGAGTCTTGATGCAGATAATCATTTCAATAATATTTCTCCATTTGTGCCCAAACACCAGGGGAATAAAGCTTTTCTGCTGTCAGGTACTGTAAGACTGCAGTTGGTGTAAATGCTTGACACTGAGCCAGATGGCTTAGCCGTGCCTCAAACATATGTTCAACAAGCAGGCTTGCACACATTGGAATTTTATTATTTTGAACTGGTGAGGCTTGCATATTTATTTACTTGACCCCCTTTGGTGTCACTTTGGTATTAAAACAATCAGTTATAAAGCTTCTCCAAGCAATAGGGTAGGGCTAGTTTATAAACTACTTGTCAGTTTCATATCACCACCTGCAGTGAAGTAGTCCTTATCTTGTGGCCTCTTCTTGATAATTTAAAGAAAAAAGGTGGCAAGGTGCATGTGGCTGAGGGAGGGAGGAAATGCGAATTGAAGGAAAGAATGCTGGCCTGCCAAAAAAATAAAGATAAATGTACCCTTTTCCAACCAACTCTTTATATGACCTAGGGACAGCTAATTTTCTCATATATTACCATGTATACATTTCACTAAAAAAATCTTGTCTGGGCTTTAGGGAAATCACCCATTAATATACACAGCTGCAGATAGCCTTCAAAATATCAGATAAATCTATGTATGTGTATACATACACACACACACACACACACACACACACCTTTGCACCTACCATCATGTATATGTATAACTGTATGTTTCCAGGTATAATAAAAATGAAAACCCATGATATTGGTTTTGCCAAAGAATAACTTGCAGTCATTGTAAATATGTATCATGTTGCTAATCTATTCCTCAAAAATAAAATTTAAGTGGTTGACTACTTAAGGAAACATGTGTATAAAGTTAATTTCATATTAATAGGTTCAAATGCAGCACTAAAAGAGACCAGAGAACAGATGTGAAAAACTGAATGTTGCAAATGAAATCGGCAGATTTCTAGGTATAGATTCTACACCATGAAAATAAATTTCTACCTATAATAATATGTTGTCTTAGGGATTTTAGAGTTCATGAATTCCAACACTTTAATAGAAAGAAAATTCATGCCCAGAGAAATTTACTGATTCAACCCAAATCACACAGCAAGTAAATGTGCATGAACTCCAGGCATGTGTCACCCACGCCCCCCAACCCCCACACTTTTTTTTGCATTCTATACATCTGCCCTCCTACAAAAGTAAACTCTGGTTGAACAGTTGTCCTGTTGGGAGATATAATTCTACATGAGATAAGATGCACCTAAGACACTTGTTCTCAACACTATCAGATCTTCTATATGCCATTTAATAGTAAATAAACTTTAATGACCCTATTACTATCCTGAACTAAAATTCATAGATAACAGAACTTATCAACATAGATAACTTTTAAACACCAACTCAGTGCCTTAACTATAATATAAAGAATACATGAAAGGAAGTCAGTAAATGATGGAATATATATGTATGTGATGAAGGGTTGATTTGTTAAACACTTGGAAACAACTATACTAAGTAATATAACCAAGTAATTAGACACTTGCCCCTTTAAAAATTGTCATGAACACAGAGCTATAAAATGCAGAGTACTTAGTCAGTGACTCAAATACCATGAGGGATTCTTGTTGATGACTGACAAGATTTTCCAATATGGTGAACTAAATCTTGGTAAAATTCCAAATGAAATTTGAATTATGAGCATTTGGAATTTTATTATTTTTACTATTCTTGTTGTATATGCATTTTACATTCTTAGGAAATTTTGCACATATTAAAACTATGTAGATGTGTTTTGTTTCAATATGTAAGTTGAGATAAACTCTAGACTCTGATCATTATCAAGACTCTCAACTCCTTATATGACTACCTGGAGGAACATTTAAAGACCATGCAGTGTTCAGGACAATTCTTCATTGTAGGAACTATCCTGTGAAGTATAGGATGTCTAGTGTCCTGCCTCCTGCCCAGTAAGTGACATTAGCCCTCCTCCATAACTGCAACAATCATTAATGTCTCCATAGCTTTTATGATACCCCAGAGCAGAACCGTCAATATAGAATGTTGTATTTAGAGTTCAGTCGGTATAGGAGTCAAGGTAACCAATGTCAAAACCATGAAAAATTAGTCACATATGGCGAACACATCATCTTAAATGAATTCTTAATTTTAAACATTATACATATTGAATTTACATTCTTCATACATCTGTAGAAAGAAATTTCATTTTAAAATGATAAGCTTTAGTATCTTTGCAAATAGGTAACAGAATATAACTTCAAAATCAGAAATCCTAAACTAATATTAATATGAAATATAATTTAATTTAAAATGTAATTTCTGTTAAATTTAATATGGGTTTAATTACATTTTATAATAATCCAATATTTGAATACAACAATTTTGTTTATAATTTTGTTTGTAATAGCAACATGCTTTCCTTATGTAGATGTGAATATTGGGTAAATGCTATTTACTCACAATGTAAAGTTTATAAGAGATTTTTACGTCAATCTAGGGAAATAGTAAAACTACTTTTGAAAATGAAAGATAACACATAATCAAACATACCTTGTGTTAGTTATCTTATACATTGGAATATTTATATTGGCCTGTGATTCACAGCAATCAGATTCAATAATTATCTACTCTTTAAATCCTTATTTGACCAGAATGTTCAGAATTCCTCTTATATGTGACTTATTAGAGGCTTTTAGCTCTCTCAACCTACCTGTATATCAGCAAGGTGTCACACAATTGATAAGAGACTACCTCATTGTATATGTAGTTTTGATATATTGTGAACCATAATATATGTTATTTGTTCATTTTCTTTTCTGAATTGTTTAACTTTTTATTTGCAGTATCCTTCTTCAAAACAAAAACAAACAACAACAACAAAAACCATAAAGATGCCATCTGCCTCTTACTCTTTTCTTGGTTGTACATTTACTGTGTGTCAAAGATCTCCACCATGTCCAAGAAAGAAATAGGCCCAACTGAGGAACAATAGCCCATTTCTAGGTCATGATAATTCTACAGTGAAATGTTTGGTACATCTTTCTCTTTTTAAACTCACTTCATGTCACTTGGCCACTCCAAGGACTCTGAAACACATTGAAACCTGTTAAATACAACAGCTTTCACAGTCCAGCATTATGCTTAAGCTTC
The DNA here is from genome assembly GCF_003009895.1 of Hyaena hyaena. Taxonomy (NCBI): domain Eukaryota; kingdom Metazoa; phylum Chordata; class Mammalia; order Carnivora; family Hyaenidae; genus Hyaena; species Hyaena hyaena. The sequence goes on from NW_024081068.1 coordinate 79,184, forward strand.
AGCAAGCCACGTTCTAACCACATTAACAATCAAGTCACTATGACTTAGACTAGGAATAAGATAGTGGAGAAAGTTTTCATTCCCCACTGTAGCATAGAACAGATGAGTTCTTTTCTGAGGTTGTTGTACCAATAATATGTCCAGTCCTACAAATGAGACTTATTTTTCTCAATCAAAATAGCTGGCTTAACACAAAAATAACTCATTTGTGGTGAAAGACAGAAAAAGCTAAACTTGGTAAGACTTGTGGCTCGGGCAGTAGTAATTCATTCAGAGTTGCATTATTGAGTTGTCTGGATGGCTCAGTTGGTTAAGCGTCCAACTTCGGCTCAGGTCACGATCTCACTGTTTGTGAGTTCGAGCCCCGCGTCAGGCTCTGTGCTGACAGTTCAGAGCCTGCAGCCTGCTCCAGATTTTGTCTCCTTCTCTGTCTGCCCCTCCCCTGCTCACACTCTGTCTCTCTGTCTCTCTCTCTCTCAAAAATAAATAAACATTAAAAACTTTTAAAAAAAAGAGTTGCATTATTAAGCGTGTGTAATTTTTTTTCACTTTGTACATGAATCATAAGAGACGATTTTCAAAGGTGAAAACAGAAAACGACAAGATACGCACCTAGTCTATTGTTTGCCAATCACAATCCTCTTTTTCCTCACTCACAACCAAGTTGGCAGGATGAATATACCCCAACCCAAAGTGCTGAGAGGCGAGATCTGAAAGATCATTGAATCTGAGCATCCACGTAGACACAAACAGCTGTTACCAGGCTGATGTAGCCCTGGCTTTGACTTTAGAGTAATCAGGGGGGATAATACTTCATGCAACGAAACAGCCAGAGAGAACACAGAGATTAGATCTCCAAGGGCATGGGGCTGGGACAGATCCTTCAGAGCAGCATTTTTCATTCATTTATGCGTTATTCTTTCACAGATCTGGTTAAAACAGATTCTGGTTCAGCCAGTCCATGGTATAGCTTACACTGTGTTTTTCTGACAAGTTCCTGGGTGATGCCAATGTGGCTGATCTGTGAACCACACTATGTATAGTGATACTTCAGAAGAGCCCTGGAAACATAAGATCTTTCTTTAGAATTGGGAGGCTGGTGGGGAAATATAACATGGTGACATACATGCAAGGGGAAATTCAAGAAAGAAATGCTGATGAGCACAAAGAAATGGAAACCTTGTAAGGTTAACATGAGACATCAAGAACAAAGTACAGCAGGTAAGGAAAAGCCATCCACCCCCTGCCCAGAGAGAAAAATGCAAACCACCCAGCATTTTGATGCGTGCGTACATGTGCAAATGGAGCAACACAGAGCAAGATGAAAGATGGAGGCAGCAGAAGGGCGGTCAAGGCAGAATGCCTTTGTTTTAAGATTTATAAATGTGACCTAAACATATTCAGAGAAATATAGATAATATTATTAGGAAAGAAAGAAAGTAACTTATGGATACAAGCACAAAAGCAAACAAAAATGTAAACAAAAACCCCTGTATTTATATTGCAGGTCCTAATGGCTAAATGTTTTATCAGTCTCAATGATTTAATCAATCATTACCAGTTAAGAGTTATTCCAGTGTTATATATAATAGAATAGTTTTATAGATGCTTAAAATAATGCCCTAATAGTCCTTTTGCATTGATTTAAATATTTTGTTTACTTCAAACGATAGCTTTCAAAGATCTGAGTTTAAGAGATATTCCAACCAATATGAGAAGAGAATATCTGAACAAGAGGAAACCCCATAGGCAATTTTTAAAATTGTGGGGTTTTTTACATTTTAAATACTCACCAATAATACCAAAGGTTGTGAGGAAGCACTTTTCAAACCAAAATTCTTGGTTACTCAGACTATAGAAAATTCACCAATTCCAATCAAGATTTTCCTTATGGAAGGATATAATATCAAATAATATATAATATATGGATTAAGAAGACTGAGACCTTGGACATAACTGGGCACTGAAAAGCTTTTCATCAGTTTTCATTCTAAAGAAAGGTGATGAATTCTTAAAGTTCCTGAAATTTGAATTCATCTGGTAAAGAATTAGAATATGGTAAAGAAGTGTCCGTACAGTGAATAGCTGTAATCCTAGACCCATATCTTATTAAACACTGATGTATAGAAAATATTTCTGAATGAAGCAGTAACATGGACAATGATGTATAAATGCTTTTTATGATAAGCCAACACTGATTCTGTATTACTTTTTTCTTTTGTTTGTTTGCTTGTTTCCTTTTTTTTAAGGTTTTCATTCCATAAAGTTAACATACAGCTTTATATTAGCTTCAGGTATATAATATAGTGATTCAACAATTCTATCCATTACTCAGTGCTTGTGATGATAAATGTACTCAGTGATGCATTAGTTCGTATTATCACTTTATACCGAAGAGCATCTCTTATGTTCTGGTGAATACAATCTTTTAGTGTAAAACTACCTGACAGTGATCTGAAATCTATAAACATTTTTGTACTTGACTTGGATTCTTATTTGTGATTCATAAAATTAGATTTCTCAATACATATATACAAAATCCCTGTAAAATATACTTTTTTTTCCCCATAGGTGGCTTTAGATTATATTCAATAAAGTGCCTTCAACTTTAGGAACTCCAGTACGTACATATTGACCACCTATACAATGCTCAGGAAAAAGTAACATAAATGACAAAAGAATTTTAATAAAGAACAGACAGCAGGGAGCTCTTTTCTGAAATTGGGATACACTGTTGACCCATAATGAGATAGCCCATTTTTTCTCATTAGCTCTCTGGCCTCTAGAACAATTAAAAAATGGCTTATCCTCACTGTTAGATCATCCTCTCAGTCTGGCTTTCCTACTCAATGTATTAATTTTGGAACCTATTTTTGTAATGTTCTCTAAGTGCTCCCTCCCCACCTAAGCTAATCTCTTTCCTTATCCTTTTTTTCTTGGTTCATATTTCTCATTTCTCTCCCATATCCCTCCCTCCTTTTAACATCTTTAATCTTCCCACCCCCGCCCTCCGCCTTCCACACTTCTATCTACACCTGTAATTCCAAGAGGAAATGTAGAGCAAAGAAAATGTATTTAGTCTGATTTTTACTAGTGGTCCCCATGAACTTTGCTCAATGACAATCACAATGAAAAGTATTAAAAATAGCTAGCTATGGCCTTTCAAGGTTTCTATTTGTTTATGTATTTGTTTTTAGTGAACAAGCTGGCTTTACTGACACATCATAATCTTATAAAATCCAAGCAGTCATGGCTTCAGAAACAAGAAATCAGCCCATGAAGATATTTCTACCCTGTGCAAAAGGTTATCGGGGTAACAAAAGCATACAGATGCACTCCTATAACTCTACATGGATCCTGATTTCAAGGGCATTCTACAGGCAGACTATTCACAGAGCCCAAATTCTTCACAGCATGTGATGAGTTTCTGGGCTGTTGGAGGCTATACTGTAACATTACCCAGAAGCAGAATGTAAGCACACTGTAGCAATCGCAGCCCCAAACATTATACCCCAACTGTTTCTAATATTCAGTCCTTTACTTAGACATTACCAAAGCTTTAGGTGTTAAGATGTGGACACATTGAGTCATTATCCGGGATGGGGGGTGGGGCAGAGGATTGGAAATTAATGGGTGTGATATCTGTCAAAGATGCTGTCTCTTGATCCTGATACTTCTTTGGAGGTATTTGCCTTTTTCAGTGGATGTAAATGCAGTTTTTCTCTGCTACAGGAAGTAGTCATCATTTGCAGCTAAAATAAGAAGTAATGTTTTAAAGAAATTCATAGGCCTGGTAAACTTAATAAAGATAAACTTTTTATTATTTTACCTTAGGAATGGTCTACTGTTTGTGCAATAGGTAACTACCTAAAATGATCAGTTTCCAGTTTACCTAAAAAGATTGTATTAATCAGAAACTTTTCCTTAGATAATTTTTAAACAATTCATTCCATTGACAAACTGGCATATAAAATTCCAAAATAATGCTAAACTCTTATAATTGAATTATTAACATTAATAAAACCATTCATGTTTAAATATATATAAATGGAAGCAATAACCTAGAGTATCTCTCTCAAGAGAAAGCCAACTTCTAATTAGGATTAGAAATGAATATGCTGTGCTATCACATCTCACAGTGTATCTTTGCATGTTTTTTATTTTTTTCCTCCTCCTTGTTCCCCTTTGTGAATACATTTGCCTTAGTTTATCAGTGCTTCTTTCTCAGTGTATGTGGAATCACACACTCTTGATCCTCACTTCATATCTTACTTGAGGTTTTGGCCACCTCAATCTACATCCCTGTAAAAGGTTCCTAATAAGCTTTTGATGGCTTACCACCTCCCTCCCAAAAAGCCTTAGAGTTCTTATCATTCCTACTCAATAATCTTATCCTTATGATAAATCTGGTATCTTTTATACTGACTTCGAAGGACCGACACAATTTGGAGACAAAATGTTCTTCCAGATGGAAAAATAAGTTACAAACAGAGAGGGAGGCAAGCTATAAGAGACTCTTACATCCAGAGAACAAACTGAGTGTTGATGGGGGTAGAAGGTTGGGGGGTGGAGGAAATGGGTGATGGGCATTGAGGAGGGCACTTGCTGGGATGAGCACTGGGTGTTGTATGTAAGTAATGAATCATGGGAATCTATTTAGAAGCCAAAACTACACTGTATATTAGCTAGCTTGACAAGAAATTATCTTTAAAATTTTCCTTTCAATTTACATTTCTGGTTATTTGTTCTCTTTACTCCATCCATGTTCTCTATCCCCTAAATCTAAAGTATTGCCATTCATCCTGTCGTGGTGCCTGAGTGTGTTTATGTTCAGAATTCTCTCTTCCAGTCATCTCTGATCCTTTGCAATCATGAAAGATGAATTCATTCTCCAGTTCATTCATAAAGTCTTATTCATCTGCTCTATCTACTCAGTTATCTGTGTTCTGTAAAGTCTCATTACATTTACTCCTGCACAGTTATTTGTTAATTATCTACTGTCTGGAATTATCATTTACTGTTTAGATAACAAAATTAGTCTTGAAGACAAGGGTAGTGAGCTTTATTTATCTGCATAGTGCTTGGCCATATTATGCATATATAACAATACAATATGCATATAATGATCAGGTAATAATGACAAAGCAACACTTTGATACAGCTATATTAAACCAATTTATCAAGAGATACTTTTCATAAAACTGACTATACCAAGCATATATTTTCATATCAAATTATATTTTAAAATGTGCTTTTGAAACATATGTGTTAAAGAGAAAAGTACTTTGGCAATATGCTTAAGTGTCTACTGAATTACATATTTTTAAAATTCAGGTATTCACACATTATCATTTTTAATATATCTCTCATTTATTTCCAAGGTAATTGGTTGGGGGAAAAGTTTTCTATAAATCAAATTAAATTATATATCAAATTTACAGTATAAATATTCTAAACATCAAACCATAATAAATAAAAGTCAAACAAAATATTCAAACCAGAATATAACCACAGGAACAAATTAATAATAATAGTGTTTATGAATTTAGCTTTCTATTTCACTAACAAGTATTTTTCAAAAATATTTCAAGATAATGTTCTATATTTCAATAGGGACGTTCATATTCTTCATATAAAATAATTAGGGGCGCGTGGGTGGCTCAGTCGGTTAAGCGTCCGACCTTGGCTCAGGTCATGATCGTGCCCCGTGTTGGGCTCTGTGCTGACAGCTAGCTCAGAGCCTGGAGCCTGTTTCGGATTCTGTGTCTCCCTCTCTCTCTGACCCTCCCCTGCTCATGCTGTCTCTTTCTCTCTCTCTCTCTCTCTCAGAAATAAATAAAACATTAAAAAAAATTTTTTTTTAAAGAAAGAAAATAATTATTAACAGACAGATCAATGGAACAGAACAGAGAAGCCAGAAATGAATCCACAACTATATGATCAACTAATCTTTAACAAAGCAGGAAAGAATATCCAATGGGGGGGGAAAAAACAATGTCTTCAACAAATGGTGTTGGGAAAACTGGATAGCAACATGCAGAAGAATGAAACTGGACCATTTTCTTCCACAATACACAAACTAAATTCAAAATGAATGGTAGATGAAAGACCTAAATGTGAGACAGGAAACCATAAGAATCCTAGAGGAGAACATAGGCAGCAACCTCTTTAACCTCATCTGTAGCAACTTCTTACTAGACACAGCTCTGGAGACAAAGGAAACAAAATCAAAAATAAACTGTTGGGACTTCATCAAGATAAAAGCTTCTGCAAGTGAAGGAAACAATAAAACTAACAGGCAACCTACAGAATGGGAGAAGCTATTTGCAAATGCCACATTGGATAAAAGGCTAGTATTCAAAATCTATCAAGCACATGTCAAACCCAACACACAAAAAAAGAAATAATCCAGCTAAGAAATGGGCAAAAGACATGAACAGACATTTCTCCAAAGAAAATATACAAATGGCTAACAAACACATGAAAAAATGTTCTACATCACTCATCAGGGAAATGCAAATCAAAACCACAAGGAGATAACTACCTTATGAACTGTCAGAATTGCTAAAATTAACAACTCAGGAAACAACAGATCTTGACAAGGATGTGGAGGAGGGGGAACTCTCTTACACTGTTGATGGGGATGCAAACTTGTGCACACACTCTGGAAAACAGTATAGAGGTTCCTTAAAAAGTTAAAAATAGAACTATGCAGGGCACCTGGATGGTTCAGTTGGTTAAGTGTCAGACATCAGCTCAGGTCATGATTTCAAAGTTTGTGAGTTTCAAGGTTCATGTTGAGCTCTGCACTGACAGTGTGGAGCCTGCCTTGGATTCTCTCTCTCACTCTCTCTGCCCTTCCGTGACTTGTTCACATGCTCTCTTTCTCTCTTAAAAAATAAATAAATAAAACCTAAAATAATAAAATAAAATAAGATAAAATAAAATAAAAATAGAACTACCTTAAAACCCAGCAATTGCAATACTAGGTATTTAACCAAAGGATACAAATGCACTGATTGGAAGGGGCACATGCATCCCAATGTTTATAGTGGCACTATCAACACTAGCCAAATTATGGAAAGAGCCCAAATGTCCGTTAACAGATGAATGGATAAAGATGTTGTGAATGCGTGGGTACACACACACACACATACACCCACACACAAATGGAATACTACTCGGCCTTAAAAAAAGAATTAAATCTTTTCATTTGCAATGATGTAGTTGGAACTAGATAGTATTATGCTAAGCTAAATAAGTCAGAGAAAGACAAATACCATATGATTTCACTCATATGTGGAATTTAAGAAACTAAACAGATGAACACATGGGAAAAGAAGGAAAAACAAAGTAAGATAAAAACAGAGAGAGGGGCAAACCATAAGAGACTCTCACCTATAGAGAACAAACTGGGGATGCTGATGGGGAATTGGGTGGAGAATGGGCTAATGGGCAATAGGCATCAAGGAGGACACTTGGGAGGAGCACTGGGTGTTATATGCAAATGATGAATCACTAAATTCTAATTCTGAAACCAATACTACACTATATGTTAACCAACTAGAAAACTAGAATCTAAATTAAAACCTGTAAGAAAATAAGTAAATAAATAAATAAATAATAAAACAAATGAAGCTGGATTCTGCTAACAACAACAACAAAAACAAAAGAACTATTAACATAACATGTCTCATGTAAATATGACTTTGTTCGAAACCGCACACATTGCCTTGGCTATTTTCAATCTTTATTAGTTTACATAGGGATTTTTGTAGCTCATTTAAAGAGTTCATCATAAAGCAGTGCCTGGGTGGCTCAGTCAGTCAAGCATCCAACTTTGGCTCAGATAATGATCTCACAGCTTGTGGGCTTGAGTCCCACATTGAGCTCAGAGCCTGGAGCCTGCTTGAAATTCTCTCTCCCTCTCTCTGCCCTTCGCCTCCTCTCTCTCTCTCTCTCTCTCTCAAAAATAAATAAATCTTAAAAATAAAAATAAATAAAAAGATAGAAAAAAGTAAATGTTTGTCCAACAAAATGTTTGTTGGGCCACTCAGAATCAATAGGACGTAGGGGTGCCTGGATGGCTCAGTTGGTTAAGTGTTCGACTTCGGCTCAGATCACTATCTTACAGTTTGTGGGTTTGAGTCCTGCATCAGGCTCTGTGCTGACAGCTTGGAGCCTTGAGCCTGCTTCAGATTCTGTGTCTCCTTCTCACTGCCCCTCCCCCACTTGTGCTCTGTCTCTCTCTCTCCGTCTCTCCAAAATAAATAAATGTAATAAAAAATTTTAAAAAAATTTTTTTAAAGTATCAACGGGGGACGCCTGGGTGACTCAGTCGGGTAAGCATCCAACTTTGGTTCAGGTCATGATCTCATGGTTTCTGGGTTCAAGCCCTGCATCAGGCTCTGTGCTAACAGCTAGTTCAGAGCCTGCAGCCTATTTCAGATTCCGTATCTCCCTCTCTCTCTGACCCTCCTCTGCTCATGCTGTCCCTCTTTCTCTCTCAGAAATAAATAAAAACATTAAAAAAAATTTTTTTAAATGTATCAATAGGACCTATAAGACTTTGGTCAAACAGGTTTTGCTAGGTTCCTTCCTATCTAGTTCATAATGTAACCAATGGTGATAGCTCTCTTCCTGGAGCAAGTCCTCTACCTAAATTCTTTTAGGTAGTTGCCTGAATCTGCTGTTTGATTGTTTTTTAACTCAAAATAATCTTCATGCCAAAGTTGCCCATCTTGGGGCAGCCTGCCCTTGGCCCCTATGAGGAGACTCTGAAGAATCTACAAAAGTTCCCAGGCAAGAAAGTCATCTGTACCAAGTCATCTGTGAAGCAATCTTAGATTCAATGAGTGTACTTTCCGTACCTTCTTTCATTTTCTCCATCTCTGCACACTGTCTTGGGAAGAGCCAGAAACCACTTTGCAAGCTGAGGGAGGAGGAGCAGAAAATGAGAGAAGATCCTCTCTGTACCCACTTACGAGGTGGCAATAGCCTATCTGAAATCCTCCTCAACTGAGAGAATGGAAAAGATTTAATTCTCAATCAAGTTTGGAATGAGGTATCCTTTTCTTTTCTTTTCTTTTCTTTTTTTTTTTTTTACAAATAGTTTATTGTCAAATTAGTTTCCACATAACACCCAGTGCTCATCCCCACAAGTGTCCTCCTCTATGCCATCCCCCCTTCCCCCCACATCCATCAGTCCTCAGTTTTTGTCAGCATTCAAGAGTCTCTCATGGTTTGCCTGGAATGAGGTGTTCTAATACCAAATAGAGACTGTGTAGTGGGTTAGAAGGAGTATAGAATTTGTCATTATCTATAAATGACTACAGAGTCATGGCCTCCCCAGATTTTTCATCCAGCGGCAGAAGAAAAATGTGTCCTATGGTACATATTTTGAATAAAGAGTGGGAACGAAAAATGAAGTTAATTTTGGTTATATCCTCACCCGTTGTGCTAGTTCCGCATACAAGTCATGCTACTGAATTTGTCTGTCTCTCAGTTTCCTCTTGTGTAAGATAAGTGTGGAGAAGTTGTTTTCAGAGTTAAAAATTGTGTATTACGGAAGTCTGGCTTTTCTGGGAGATGGGAAGTAAGGAAGAATGTAAAATCAGATTTTAGGAAAAGAGCTCAAACCTAATAGCAAAATCCAATGAAGATAGCTTGTGTGCACCCACGGACACAATGAAACACTACAAATCAAACTCATTTAGTGACATAGAGGTAAACATCCCAAGTAAAATAATGGTAAATTGAACTCAGAAGTATATTAAAGAATAATAAGCCATGACAAAATAAAATTTTACTCTATAAATGCAAAGATAGAGCAATAAAAATAGATCTTCTAATATAATTTATCATATATTTACCTTAGATACCATTAAAAAGCATTTTATAAACATGAAAAAAGATGTCTGATTTTAAAACAAGTAAATATTCTGAAATCTAAACAAAAAAAATTATCTTTAGAATAATAATGAGGATCTAATGTTGCAGAGAACATCTTGCCTACCATTAAGACTCAAACAACTACTATGTGTCAGGAAGAGATAAGATTTCCCACCACTAATTTAATGTTTCACATTGCTGTTAGGTAGCACGATAAGAAAACACTTAGATATAGGGAGAAAAAAATTATTATTTTCAGCTATTCTTTCTTTTATATCATAATTAAACTGGCCTCCTTATCCCAGAATTACTAAGGTAGGCAATGATGTCACCTAATTCTTTAATGTATTTGAAACTTACAGGTAAGTAGTGATCTAAATTTTCCCCAAATATCCAAGCAATTAAAGCAAAAATACTCACTGACCAATCATTCCCCCCCCCCCCATTATTGCAAAACACTACCACATCACTATACATATTCTTGAGTCAGCTTTTGAACTCTCCATTCTTTTCCAAATGGTCTGTTTTGGGGCCAGCATCACCCTGTGTGAGTTACTGTAGCTTTGTAATGTATTTTGAAATTGGATGAGAAAAACTGCCCATCCCTATCGACACACTTCCTGGTTGATACACCTTCTATCTGAAGTTTTGCATTTTATCATTGCCATGGGGGATTATTTGTTCTATTGTTAAATACAGCCCTGTTTATCTTTGGGAGAATTATTGAAGATATATAAAGTGTTCCATGAACACTTAAAAGAATGTTCTATAGGTGACTAATTAATTTGGCATCATTTTCTTTCCAATTTCCCATGTAATGACATGACTTTGAAATTTCCCAGTTTTTCATTTGGATTTAAAAAAAAATTCTTTAATGTTTATTTTTGAGAGAGAGAGAGAGAGAGAGAGAGAGCACAGAGGAAGAGCCGAGAGAGGGGCGTACACAGAATCCAAAGCAGTCTCTAGGCTCTGAGCTGTCAGCACAGAGCTCGACATGGGGCTTGAACCCAGGAACAGTGAGATCATGACCTGAGCCAAAGTCAGACACTTCACCAACTGAGCCACCCACGTGCCCCTCAATAAACTTTTAGTGTGTCTAATACATGTAGTGATTTTTTTGCATCTACAGCTCAGGAATATAAGAAATTATTCTTCCCTAACTGAAATTTATTTCTCTCTCAAGTTCCTGTTTCACCTGATGCTGAACGCTTGCCAGTTTAGGGAAAGGTGTACTCCTCTAGGTCAAACTTAGGCTCTCTTCGGGAGGTACTCGGGAAAATCATTTCTTTCTCTCCCCCCATAGTTTTTCTTCTCTGCTCCCTCCTGGAGGATCTGAGCTCTGATGCTTCTGTACTTTTCCAGTTGTCACGGCAAGTTTCTGGGCTTTCCTGCGCTGTTTTCAGTGTTCACCTGGGTCTGGGTTGGTGTCCCTGTCAAGACTGGTTCTTCTTTTAATGTCAATCTCTGGCTCATAGTTATATGTCTGCTGACATGTCACTTACAAAACCTTTTCCAGCCTGCTGCTCTGAACAAATTTTCCCAAGCATTTTTGGGAACTAGGACATTTTAGAGACTCTGTGGAATCTCTACATGACTTCACATTCTACATGATCAAACTTCAAATATGATTTAAATTATGATGATTAAAAACAAAATAAAAACTACAGTTTTACTGACCTCTGTTTTGTCTCCTCAGCAGCTTTCAACATATACACCCTTCCTTCAATTTACTAACAAATCTTTTGTTTCTGCTAACTTGATACTTCTTCAAACACAAGTTGCTCTACATGATATATTTTATTCTAATACAATCTTCTCATATAAATACAACCAAATCAACAACCACAGAGGAGTAATGAGTCTTACAAAGCACACAAAGAAATAAACCTTTGTTTAGTATCTCCATTTTACTCCTATATCTGTTTCATTGCTGTGTTATTACCTGCACATGCACAATTTTGAGCATTACATGTATTTTTCATAGAATGCCTTTTGACAAAAATAAGAGTAATCTCCTTGTCCCATTGATAGTGTTTAACTTGAAAGATGTATATTTGCTATACTATTTCTGTTATTTTTTAAGATTTCATTTACCTTGTCCTCTTGATTTTTTAATTGGCATGTGTCATTTTGTTTTGGGTACTCCCTTAACCATCAGGCTTCGTTTCTAAATAGGATGTTTGACCCATTGATAGTGTCATAACTTACATTTTTAATCTTTTCATTTGCCTATTTGTTTTTTAAGAAAACATTTCCTTGAAGTTTTCCTTACTTTCTGTTTATTGGTAAGTGGATTATGCTTTAATTTCCTCTTTCCTTTGGAGATTTAGCAGATATCACATTTGATTAATTTAGCGAGTATGTTTGTAGTTTTTCATATGCTTGTGTTATATGTACATGTATGTATATATGTACATAAACTTATTTACTTACTATCAAAAATAAAATTATTGTTCATTAATTCTTCCCCTTGTACAATAAAGAACATAATTTTAATTTCCTTTATAATTTCTCTAAAAATATTTTTATTTTATTGCTATTATTATGATTTTGGGCCCAGAATGTGATTAGTAAATAATTTTTTATACCACACATTTTTTCATTCAAGAACTGCTTTACAAGTACATTGGTTTGTAAGTATAGTTTCCATGATTGTTCAAATGGAATTCTGTAACTTAGAGTCAAATTGTACCATAAATTATTATTCTTTTTTTTAATGTTTATTTATTTTTGAGAGAAAGAGGTAGAGAGAGAGAGATTGAGAGAGTGGAGGAGGGGCTGAGAGAGCAGGAGATAGAAGATCTGAAACAGGCTCTGTGCAGACATCAGGGAGCCCAGTGCAGAGCTCAAACGCACAATGAGATCCTGACCTAAGCTGAACTCAGATGCTAAACCAACTGAGCCACTCAGGTGCCCCATAACTTTCTATTCTTGAAATCTTCCAGTTAATTTAACTATTGGCCAATTAACTTATATCTAAACTTTTTAGGAAAGGAACATAGGAGGTATACTCCTATTTTTTTCCAGACAAAGTACATGGGAAGTATAATCATATATAGAATTTTGGAATGCCACATGAAAGATGGAAATTTTGAATGCTGAAAGCACTTGGCTTATTTTGTTATGGTCTGCATGTGTGCATTTTGGAGACACTATTTTCCCCTCTTAAGAACTGATTGAATTACTATATCATACATCTGGAACTAATATATTATACATCAATTATCCTTCAGTGGAAAAAAAAGTCAATTGATATTACTCCCTTGACTTCTGATGATTAGTATTCCAGAGAAATCTAATATTTGGATGATTTTGTAGCCTTTGGTGGAAACTTTGTTATCTAAATGCTTATAGAATGTTTCCTTCATGTTTTATTAGAAAACAAACTCACCAGGAATTGTCTAAACATTACAATCTCTTAAAGAAACTTTCTCTGAAGAGTTCTGTTCATCTCCAAACTAAAGTCCTTCTTTCCTGAGGAAAGTTTTGTTTGATATTGTTGTGCCTTGACTGTTTCATTTCTTTGCATCGTTTTCATCAGGGACACCAATTATCTTTAGTTGACGATTTTTCTATATTTCTGGTAGATATCATCTTTTCTCACGTGATTTTAATTTTTATTAACAAGATCCTGTGCTTTCTTCAAAAATTTATCACACTTGTTCATAACACAAACTTTCTACTTCTGTCAGATAGATTTTCCCCGTTACAGCTTCTAAAGCAGACTTTAACTGTGCTAATGCATTTTAGGTTTCTTTATGATCTTCCCGTGTTTCTTGGTTGATTTCTATCTTTGCTTACATAATTTAGCTCCATTTTTATCTCATCTTGTCATCGTTATTATTTTTCATCTTCTCCTTAACAAAAATGTGTTATAAATAAAAATGTTATAAAAATATTATTCACTTTCATATCATAACATTTTATCTTTTTTCCCTGTGTCTTGAGGACAAAGTGCCTTTCTTTTCATTTTAAAGACTATTTTGAAAGTAATATTGATTATATTTCATTGTAGATATCATTTGTGGTACACAATTTTACTAAGTTTCTCACATTTACTTCTTTCTTCTACAGATATCATCGGGACACAATCTATGACCCATCTATACCCAAGAAGATTGTACTAATGGGACATCTTATAATTGTATAATTTTAGAAGAGTGGCTGCGATAAGGATGTTAGGAAAGGAAATGTCTCTAGTCATTTCGGAAAACAGCTACCTCATGGTACCTTCAGTCCCCTGGTCAGCAAAGATCTGCTAGCACTAACTTAGGAGTAAGTGTTAATCTGCACACCACCTAATGTTGTCAAGCAGAAATTTCTTAGAAAATTTGCAGATTATTGATGAAAGCTCCATACTGCAGAAGTATTCTACTCTTAATAGCAGAGATGTCTGAGCATTTCATAGAAAATCGGGAGAAGAAAGACAATTGCTGCTAGTTCACTTCTATATTCTTATAACAAACCTCATCATATATATTTAAACAAAAATAATAGATGTTTATTTCCCTTTTGGAATGCTTCTATTTTTCACTATTTTCAAACAGATAATGTATTTCTATAATTAGATATATTAGTGCAGTAATTAATTCTATGCTGAAATGGACATTTAAAAAGCAAACTAAGAAAATAATAGGTATGCTTCCTTCTTTCTGAATCTCAGTTGGATTCTTAAAAGGCAAAGGCAATCCATTTCTAAAATCTGATATGCTGGGCATCTGGGTGGCTCAGTAGGTTAAGCGTCCAACTCAGGTCATGATATCATGGTTCATGGGTTCAAGCCACACATCAAGCTCTGTTCTGTGCTGACAGCTCAGAGGCTGGAGCTTGCCTCAGATTCTGTGACTCCCTCTCTCTCTGCCTCTCTCCTGCCTGTGTTCTCTCTCTCTCTCTCAAAAATGAATAAACATAAAAAATTTTAATTAATTAAAAATAAAAACTGATCTGCTAACAGTGACTCCTGTAAAAACCTAAGTTGAAGAGAGTCACCTATTTTTGCATTTACATACGTTTGCATCTTTTGGAATTTTCTTAACAAAATCTGGAGTTATATGTTAGTATAAAATTTAAAAATTTATACTAAGGGCACCTGTCACATAGAAGGCACTGAACTCACAAAGCTATCAGATGTGGTCTTTACTTACACTGTAGATACAGGAGCCAGGACATATTCAAGAAGAGGAAACTCACTATACTGCCTCTATTAACTACAGGGTCACTCTTACCTAAAGTGTTTCTGAATTGGAGAGACTCAAACATCCATAACCCCAAGGATCCTAGTCCTATGTTCTTACAGCGATTCCTGGTTGGCAAGCTAGGACTGAATTAGATTTTTGGAACCTTTATTTCCACATATGAGATGCATTCTCGATTTTTCAAAATAAAAACGAAGTCCTTAAGAATTTTTAACTGATAGAGCAATCTATGGTCTATATGGACCTATTATTACGACCAATTTATCAAAGTATGTCATGGTCTTTTGTCCATTTTCCTACAATTCCTTTCCATCTACCTCACTGCTAGAACTGAAACTCTGCTTTGAGGAAGATAACCCAATCCAATGTCAGCAGAGTTTTTCTTTAAAAAGACCTGTCACTTTGTGTCAATTGCAGGAATTTGGGTCAATTTCTGAAGTCATTTCATATTTGCTTTGCATTACATCATTTTGCTCATGTCTCAAGCAACTGAAGATATACCTGAAAATTTATTGGACAAGACAGCTACCTTCCCAAGTGCAGATAAGACTGAAAGGCAAACGTAAAAAACAGTCAATGTTCTATCAGCAACTAAAGTATCTAACTAAAATGAAAGAAAACTCTAATGTTCAAATTTAATTTAGTGTCATTACCATTGGCTTTAGGAATAATAAATTGAACTAGAATTGACTTACATTTCACTTTCTGTTTTCTTAGCTATTTAGTGAATCTTTGATTTAAATTTTATATATATTTTAATACCTATCTTTTAAGTAGTTGAATTTTATATTCAACAATAAAACAAAACTGTCTGCAGTCTTATATATAATAGTCTCTATGAACTGAGTTGCTTTCCTAACAGTAGAGAAATTTAGAATATATCACTAACACCCATCACTTTTCTGTGAGAGAGTTGTGGCTGGGAAAAAGACTTGGTCCATATAAGCATTATCACATCATCTAAACAGGCGTCATACCTGACATCAGAATTTAACCAGATGCAATGATGTTTGGCTTATTTCCCGAGGCTAGGTATTTGAAAATAAATTAGTGCTTAAAGGTGGGGGACTCCAAAGCATTGTCCAGTCTTGAAATTCTTCTGTCCCCCAAATTTAAGATTTTCTTGGCATCTACATTTGCAGCTCTGAAGCAGGACCACTGAAAATTTAGCATACCATACTGAGTTAGAGATATAAGGATTAATATTCAGTATATGGACAGCATATGAAAGAATAGGTCTTTTATGACATTTCTTTTCATGAGTGAGAAGGGACCTAATAAATTACTTTATTAAATATCTTCTTACAAGTGAAGATAAATGTCATCAAGGGCTTAAGTTCTCATGTATTACATATAATGTACAGTTCTTCTGTCTATCTTCCTATATTTCTATATTTTGTCAATCTCATCCAATGGGCTTTATTTCATCACCAAATACTTTTCCCTTTAAGACAAAAAAGAAAGAAATGATGTATTGAGAAGAAAACGTCTGATTTCATTTAGGTTGTTACTCTACTTGGTATATCTGTTTTTAGGTTACCCTGCTATTATACTTTTGTTCGTGCAATTTTTCAACTTCAAGGGCTGAACAAATGAGGGTAGCTACAGCCTTGACTTTCTATGTTGCATAAGAATGTAGACAAGTTTTGGATCCTTTCCTAAGCATCTTTTGTGTCTTTTTAGCTCTTCTTTGTCTGATGTGATATTGTTTCTCCTAAAACTTGCACTGCTCTTAGAGTAATTATCACCAAACACCCAGTTACAGAAAGAAGACACACAAAGATGCCTCCCTGTACTATTCTGTGACTATCAAGTCACACAACTAACTAAATTCCAATTCTATAGGTTCTACATTTTTATCATCATGCTTATGTGTTTCCATTTGTTACTGCCATGGCTAACTCTTCAAAGTATTTTACCTAGACAATATTTACAGTCCACTAAAGCAGTGGCTTTCAAACATTTTCCTAACATCATGAAGGATGACATTATGACTCATTATACACATACACAATTAAAACTGAAAATATACTGGTAAATTAAGTTTGAAATGTATTCTTCTTGGGACACATGGGCAGCTCAGTCAGTTAAGCATCTGACTCTCGATTTCAGCTCAGGTTAAGGTCTCATGGTTTGTGGGATACAGCCTCACATTGGGCTCAGCACTGATAGCACAGAGACTGCTTGGGATTCTCTCTCTCTCTATCTCTCTCTCTGATGCTCCTCACCCCCAAACAAATATATAAGTAAACTTTGGGGAAAAAAAACTAGCCTTCTTAACACAAGATACACAGTGATGTTTTCAATTCTACTCCATTTTTAAAGGCTAAATTAATTTTAGACCTCACTAATGAGGAGTTGCTACCGGCAATTTGAAAAACACTGTAAAACAATTGCCCTGTCTCCAGACAAGACTCTGGCTAATGAATTTCCCATACTGTTAACAAAAAGCACTGCATTTTACATATATTTCTCCCATGCATATTGCTTCCCCCATTAACAACCATTGGGCAAAATTTAAACTTATCGTGATATCATGCAATCAGGGTTGTTCTTGCTCACACCTTCAACCTATATTTTATACCCCTCAAATTCACATGCTCAAACCATTCCATTTGACATCTCTATGTCTTTCCACATAAGACTTCTGCTTGGAAAACTGCCTTTCTCAATTCTTCATATTTTTTATCCTTCAACTCTGCTCAAATATCTTTCTCCCTCTCTGTAAAGCTTTCTCTAATCCTCCCCAAATAGAAATAGTTACTTTTCCTTGGTACCACCATTGTATTTGAAAATACAGCACTCGAGGGGAAAGACTCACAGAACTCACTCCCTGGAGATACCTCCATCTCGTCAGTGTCGCATGGATTTGTCATCATGGAGTGATTATTTCCTTCGATCCAATTTCTTCAAAATATGTTATTTCTCAACAAGAAAGTTTTGTACTTCTGTTCCTGAGAGATATTTCTATATAAATAAAGTTCTTCACTCTCCAGGGACAAGAGTTAAACTTCCATCTATGAAATAGTAAGTGGTATGGGACTTACTTTCTACCAAAAACAACTAAATGATTAGAAAACAAAGCTAAATATATGAAACAACTGTTTTCAACCACTGAATGGTGGGAAGCACTGGAATGTGGTCCCTGATAGGGAAACAAGTGAGCCAAAGCCTATAATCAACTTGGCTTTCTGCCAGGATAGAACTGGCTCAGGTTCACAGAGTTGAGGGGACAGACGTAGTAGCTCAAGGAGAATAAGGCAGCTGGAATTTGGAATCTGGAGAAGAGGAAACTCTTCAGAAAAAACTTTCCAGAAATCTACCTAAGGACCTCCAAAATTCAGAGGCTAAATCCTAGGTTGACTACTAACACACATACACACCATGTGAAACTTTATGAGGTCTGGTAAAGATCAACTGTCAGGGAGCTATAAGCTTAATAATTCCCAAAGTTTGCACAGAACTGGCAGATGTGCAAGATTTTACCAGTCACAAGAGAGAGATCTTATTACATATCTGAAGCATTTGAGATCTCAGGAGGGTCACATCTCAGAAGCAATGTTAAACTAACCCTAGATTAAAACCCATTTTAGGGGGTTCCTGGGTGGCTCAGTCAGTTAAGTGTCTGGACTTCAGCTCAGGTCATGATCTCACAGTCTATGAGTACGAGCCCTGCATGGGGCTTTCTGCTGACAGCTCAGAGCCTGGAGTCTGCTTCCGGTTCTGTGTTTCCCTCTCTCTCTCTGCGTCTCCCCCACTCGTGCTCTGTCTCTCTTGCTCTCAAAAATAAATAAGACATAGAAATTTTTTTAAAGCCATTTTAGGACAAAGCTTAAAACAAATAAAAAACACTTTGAGAGAATCATGCTGACCTGCAAGTAAATTAACTCCATACCAAGAAAATCTTTAACACTTCTTAAAGAAAGACAAAACTTCAAAAATGTCAACAATGTATCATTCATATATCAAGCATCCAGTCAAATGATACTATCATACCATAGCACTACATGAAGAAGTAGCAAAGCTTGAAATGTAACAAAGAGGAAAAAAACACAATAAAAATAGAGCCAGAAATACCAGAAGTAATGAAATGAAGAGAAAAATACTTTAAGCAGCTGTCAGGAATATACCCAATGATTTAAAGGAGTGCATAAACATAATGAATAAAGGAAGAGATGATATTTTTAAAAGAACAAATGGAACTTCTAAAGTTGAAAAACGCATTTGAAATTTTAAGAAAATTATGGGATAGGATTAATAATATATTAAACCCTTAAGGAGAAAAATGCCAATAAACTTGAAGACATACAATAAAATATATTCAAAGCATAGCACAGACAGAAAAATACTGAGAAAGTATTTCAGATTCTAAGTCACTTGTGGGACAATATTAAGCTGTCAAATATATATATGCAATTACAGTGAAAGATAGGGTGGGGAATAAGAAAGGAGTGAAAAAAAGTTATAGGGAGAAGTAATAATAAAAATATTTCCAATTTGATGAGTTTTTAGCACAGAAATTCAAAGAAAGCCACACCAGGGGACATCATAATCAAATTGTTTAAAACCAGTGAGAAAAAGGAAACTTTAAAGCAAGAAGAAAAAAATTGAGATTCTACATGTAGGGAAGACAAACATAAGAATTACTACAAACTTCTCAGACTCAATAGTAGGAAGCAAGAAAATAATGAAAAGAAGTCAATAAAATATAATATGGGTGAACAATAAGAAAATTCAATAAAACTAAAAGTTGGTTCTTGGAAAAGGTCAGTAAGATTAATAATCCTCTATATAGAATGATCAAGAAAATAAAATAACTTTATCAGGAATGAAAGAGATGACATCATTATATATATGAAACAAGTGGTGATAAATTTAAATATGTACAAAAATACTGAGAAAAATTAAAGCTGACATAAATAAATGGAAAAATATAAAATGTTCATGAATTGGAAGATTCAACATTGTTAAGATGTAAACTCTTCCCCCGATTAATTGAAAGATTAATGGGATTCCGATAAAAGTCTTGAAAGTCTTATTTCTAGAAATTGCCAACTTTTTTCTAATATGGATGTGCAAAAATCTTAGCCAAAATATTTTAAGAAGCAAGATTAGAAGTCACACTACCACCTTTCAAGACATTATAAGACTATAGTAATCAAAACAATGTTTTATTGGTAGAATTATAGATATATAATTATAATGCAGATCAGTGGAGAAGAACAGAAAGTCCAGAAATATACTCACATAAATACGGTCAATTGATTTTTAGCAATCATGTCAAGATAATCAATAGAGAAAGTATTTTTTCAACAAATTTTGCTAGAACAACTAGATATCTATTTGGAAAAAGAAAGAAATAGCTCCTTGCCTCATCATACACACAAATTAATTTGAAATTGACCTAGATATGAATGTTAAAACTATGAAGTCTATAGGAGAAAACAGAAGACTAAAACTTCTTGACTTAGGAGCAAAGATTTCTTAGAATAGACTCCAAAATCATGAACCATAAAAAAATTATTAATTAAATCATAAAAATTAAAACTTCTGATCACTGAAAGACATCATTAATACAATGAAGAAACAAACCACACACTGAAGAAACTGTTTGCATTATATGCTATGACAAACAACTTGAGACCATAGTGTGTAGAAACTCCTACAACTCAATATTGAGTAAACAACCCTATGAAACATTGGCAAAATAAAGTTATTTTTCAGAGAAGTTACACAAATGGCTAATAAAGAAATGAAAATATGTTCACCATCAGTAGTCATTAGGGTAAGGTAAATTAAAATCATAATCAGGTACCACAATATAGTCCTTAAAATGCTTAAATAGAAAATGATTGGCTACATCAAGTATTGGCAAAAATATGCAGCTACAAGAATTCTGTATTTCCGGTTGGAATATAAATGGTACATTTTGGAAGTCATTTTGGCAGTTTCTTTTCATTTTCTTAATTCCAATGTCGTTGACACACAATGTTACATTAGTTTCAGGTGTGCAACATAGTAATTCAACACATCTATACATTATGCTGTGTTCATCACAAGTGTACCTAGCACAACACTATTACAATGTCATCGACTATATTCTCTATGCTGTGCCTTCTATTCCCATGACTTATTCCTTCCATAACTGGAAGCCTGTATCTCTACTTTCCACCCTACACTTCGTTTCCTCTGTCAACTACCAGTTTGTTCTCTGTAGTTAGAGGTCTGACTCTCTTTTTTTGTTTGTTTGTTGTTTATTCATTTGTGGTGGGATTTTTTAGATTCCATATATGAATGAATCACATATTTGTCTTTCTCAGTTTGACTTATCTCACCTAGCATAGTAGCCTCTAGCTCCATCCATGTTGTTACAAATGACATATGATCCAATAATTCCACTACTGAGTATTTTATTTTACCCAAATAAAACAAAAACACTGAGTCAAAAAGATATATGCACTCTATGTTTACTCCAGCATTATTTATAATAGCCAAGACATTGAAGACAATGAACCTAAGTGTTCATTCATAGATGAATGGATAAGGATGTGGTATACATACATACATATAATGAGATATTGGCAGTTTCTTTCAAGTTATGTATACATTTACCATGATGCAGCAGTTTTATACCTAAAAGAAATTAAGACATGTCTATATAACATCTGGTAAATAAATATTCACAGGACCTTTATTCATTATGGTCTAAAACTGGAAACAATTCAAGTGTCCTTCAAAAGGTAAGCAGATCCAAAAACTGTGTCAAATCCCACGGTGATCTACTACTTAGTAATAAAATAAAATAAACTATTGAGACACGCCATATAGATGAATCTCAAAAACATTATGCTGAGCAAAAGAAGCAGGACACCAAAGAGAACCTACAGTGTGATTCGTTTATATGAAACACGAGAACAGCAAAATTAATCTATAAAGACAGGAAGGAAATCAGTGGTTGCTGGGAGTAACTACGGAACTTTTCGAGGCAAGAGAAATATCCTGTATCATGTCTGTCGTGGTGGTTACATGAATGTATAAATTTGTCAAAACTCATCTAAGTATTGCAGGTTTAAAATGGGTGCATTTAGGGGCGCCTGGGTGGCTCAGTCGGTTAAGCGTCCAACTTCCGCTCACGTCATGATCTCACGGTTCGTAGGTTCGAGCCTTGCTTCGGGCTCTGTGCTGACTGCCTGCTCAGAGCCTGGAGCTGTTTCAGATTCTGTGTCTCCCTCTCTCTCTGACCCTCCCCTGATCACGCTCGCTCTCTCTCTCTCTCTCAGAAATAAATAAAACATTAAAAAATAAAATGGGTGCATTTTATTGTATATAAATTATATCTCAACAAAGGGGACTTTAAAATGACAATATTTTTACATTTCAGTCTTTCTTTCTAAGCAGAACTTACCTGAAAACAGTAACCATATAGTATTACATTTCCAGCTACCAGTATAGTGCCCAGTGGAGAGTACACAAAACCTGAATATTTGATGAATAAAAGGATAAATATTTGAATACATGTATTAAAGACACTAATATATTCAGCAAAATAGTAAAGTCAAAACTTTAAAAATAAATAAAATTTTGGCAGACATCATGGAAGGAATTGGTGCCTAACCATTCTTCTTTTTTTAAGTTTATTTATTTTTTAAAATGTTTTATTCATTTCTGAGAGAGAGAGAGAGAGAGAGCGAGAGCGAGAGAGAGCAGGGGAGGATCAGAGAAAGAGGGAGACACAGAATCAGAAACAGGCTCCAGGCTCTGAGCTAGCTGATATGAGATCATGACCTGATCCAAAGTCAGACACTTAACCGACTGAGTCACCCAGGTGCCCCCTAACTGTTCTTCTATGACTGTCCCATGAGATGATTCCTAATAACCCACCATTAAAGATAGTTAACTTTGGACAAGAGACATTCCTTTAAAACATTCCAGTTTCTAAATGCACAGACTCCTGAAAAGGGATAAAATACTGAGACGTTAGTACCAACTAAAATTAACATAGCAAATTTGCTAGTCTATCTAGGAAGCAGCTTTTAGAATAAGAAGTTCTTATGTTTGCTTTGGGTAAAATGGAAAACAGGAAATCTCTGGTCTTATTGCTGGAGAGGATTAGCCTGGGTGGTGTGTTCTGGGTAAGTGAAGGCTGCATGAGGGAACTCTGCATTTGAGCACTCAATGATGTGCTGAAAGGAAAAGAAATGGTGCGAGTGGGCACAGGAAAACCACACAATTTTTTTTTTAATTTTTGACATTTTTTTTCTAGAACGAAAAACAGAGCAAGACAGTCTGTTTCTAGGAACATTCTGGGAGATGATTCTTTGGGACAGTGACCAACACTATGACCGTCTGTGTGAGGAATCCAGAATGTGATGCTTCTCACACTATTAACTTTCCTTTCCCCCAAAATCCTATTTCTGGATTAAAATATACTGTTGTGTTGGGCACTTGGGTGGTTTAGTTGGTAAAGTGTCTGACTTCAGCACAGGTCATGATCTCATGGTTCATGAATCTGTGCCTCCTGTTGGGCTCTGTGCTGACAGCTCAGAGCCTGGAGCCTTCTTCTTCAGATTCTGTGTCTCCCTCTCTCTCTCTCTGCCCTTCTACCGCTCATGCTGTCTCTTTGTCTCTCAAAAATAAATAAACATTTTAAAAATTAATACTAAAACGAAATCTACTGTTGTGATACCTCCTATGATTCAGCAAAACAGACAATAAATGTACTTGAACTTAATTGGTACTAAGCAAGTAAAACAAGCCTTGAATTTTAGAAAATGTTTCTTTTCTTCTAGAATGCCCATGTTAAATAAAAATCATGTAGATGGCACGTATAATTCACTTAAAATGTTGGGTACTATGGCAGAGGAAATGTGCCTTAAACTGTATTTCATATTCCTCCTCTCGGGACACAAGAAACACTATTTGCCAACAGCTTTGTAGTTATGGCAAAGTACCAATTCTGGAAAATTAACTAGGTCACTTGTAGGTGGAGATGGTGAAAAGTCCTTTCAAAATTCTTTTGTCCTCCTCTCTTCCTGTGCCTTGGTCAGTGTTAACACTGCCCTCGATGTTGGAGGCCTGGGGTCCCTGGGTGACACTGCAGAGCAGAGCCCCTCACTGCCCTTGCCAGCCTCTCTGCAAGGAGTAACAAGAGTTAGAAGCAACTTTTGTTTTGCAAAGTCCCAGAGATTTGGCGTATTTCAGCCTACCCTGACTAATACAGTTAGCCAATGTACTATACAAAATAATTACTATGATGTCTCTTTTAAAAAAAAGTTATATTAGAATCACAAACATAAAAATTAAAAAAAAAAACTCTCAAATTAAGGAAGATGATGGAAGTTTCTTCAATGGTCTCCCCATTGGCTCATTTAAAATAGAATTAGTTTCCTATTTTTAAATTTCTTGATGTTTTTCTATTTATTTTCAATATCATGGAAAGTCTTCAAATGTTTGGCAGAGTCTAATCACATTTGAAGCATAAAATCAGCATCATTGACAAATAAGAGGTATACTAATTCAGTTATAAAAAGGTTTGTGTGCATATATAAATATAAGACTTAACACAAAAGTATATGGAAGGCGATGGGTATTATTTAATTTTTCACTTTACTTCTTACGTTTCCAAATCCTGATTTATTTTACTGAACTATATTTTTTCATTTTATTTATTGTTAGAGGGAGAAAAAGGGAGAACACAAGTGGGAGAGAGGGGCAGAGGGAGAGAGAGAGAGAGAGAGAGAGAATCCCAAGCAGTCTCTATGCTCAGTGCAGAGCCAAATGCCACTTTCCATCGCAGGACACCTGGGCCAAAATAATGCTTAACCGACTGAGCCACCCAGACGCTCCTTAACTGAACTATTTTACATCATAGTTCTACATAAAAGATTTACAAAATGCATCAAATAAAAAGATGAGACTTCTCAAGAAGTACCTAATAAAAAAGGATATGTATTTTTTCAAAATGTAGTATAACATTTACATCCTATAAAGTGGAAGTCGGCAAATTTTCCTAAAAAGGGTAAGAAAACCACTATTTTAGGTTTTATGGGCCACAAATAGTCTCTGTCACATATTCTTTGTGTGTGTGTGTGTGTGTGTGTGTGTGTGTGTATGTGTGTGTATCTGTAAAAATATAGAAACCATTCTTAGTAGGCAGCTTACAGAAAGAGGCCAAGGGTGGGATTTGGCCCAAAGCTCTAGTTTGTGCTCTCTGTTACAGTTTACTTCATTAACAGCTATAATAATGCTACCCTAGCACTTCTCTTTTGAAGTCATCATTTAAAGGGAAAGACAAATGCCTCAATTAGTTTGAAAATTGCTTAAATTTCTCTGAGTACTGGCATTTGCAAATCCCTCTATTCCCATGCAAAGCTAACATTTGCCTGAAGCTTGAGCTCCTTGTCTTTATTTTGGTTATTCTCAGGATCTAGATGTTAGTTAACAGTTATTACTAAATAATCTCATTGAAGGATGACACAGCTAATATGCTAATTTGGCAAGTAGTATGTGGTCCAGTCTCTCCCTAAAGTCCCAGAAGCATCCAAGTTTCCAATTCTTGTATTTATTCAAACCATCTCCTCATTCTATGTTTCTTTATAAAGATACCTTATCATTTCAGGCTTTGAGCTTCTAAAGTGGGGCTTGTAGTGACTTAAATTCTCTACTTGGAGATAAGGATCTTCTATTAAATTAACTGACATATAGATGTTCATAAGTGTTTAGTTAATTCTCTGAATTACTTTTTACTTTCTTGCTAGATAATGTTAATATGTATTATTAACATTTCATATATATTAATAGTATATTAATATATATATATCTGTATGTGTGTGACATGTAGATATAAGTAAATGTTTAGTTAATTCTCTGAATTACTTTTTACTCTCTTACTATATATATGAGTGTATATATTATTGCGAAATAATATATTATATTTGAGAAATGCCAGCACTTCTTAAGGATTCTGTGGGGACTTCAGAAAGCATATTGGTTAAACCTAGATATCTAGGTTTCCTTCCATGTAGCATAAAACTCTTGCAGACTAAGGGCTATTTCATTGGAGGAATCCACATCCAGTACTTTGTAAGGCCAGAATCCCTCAGAAATGAACTTTTCATCTCAATTCTTAGAAGATCATGGCAAAAAGAGCACTGGCCTGAACTCAGACAAAAAAAAAATAAATAAATCCTAAATCCTACTCTCCACTTTATCAGATGAATGAGATTGAGCAAAGGAACTCATTTTACTGAGCCATGATTTTTTTTTCCATCTGTATAGTTAATAATTCCTGTCTTAAATGATGTTAAGAAGATTAAATTAAATAATGCACACAGGAGAGCTGGTACAAGGTACATGCTCATTTAGCATAGTAGCTATGATTTTACCTATAGGTCCTTGAAGACTTTGGGATAGTTTAGCACCTTCCTGAGCTCTATATAAGGTGAGGCCTGATTAACTATCAAGCCTTCTCACACTGTAACATGTCGCCTAAGTCAAGATCACATCGCAAAGTAGAGAAATATTATTTTACAAGACTTTCCTGTTTTCATTGAAATCTATTATTAATGGTTTCATTTCTATCTTTAATTTGGTCTTTCTAACTTGAAACTTCAAGAATAGGTTTACTGCTTGGAGTCTCTACTGTTAACTTTGAGCCACTGTTTGAAGTTCTTTGATCCTAAACCCTAATTGGTTTTCTTGGGAGAATATATCCTGCTCTCCTTCAGTTTAATAAGTGTCATTTTTCAAAAATGTGTAGGAGATTATGCGGATGCTGGCCCTTTACCTACTGGGTTAACACATGCTGAGGAGAGAAAGATTTCTCTCAGCATCATAAAATCCTAACCAAGCTGCCTGACTATTCGTGTCCACCCTTTGGTATCTCTGATAACTTTTGGGACTTTTAAGAACCTCTAAAAATAAAACACTTGGTATATTCAAAACAAGTGTACTGGATCATCTAGTGGATGCCATGGCAAAAAGTAGAAATAGTAACTATTATAGTAATAACTATAATAATAGAAAAAATAAATTAGTGCTTACTGTAGCATGTGCTTTACAAACATCTCATCTGATACTTATAATAACTTTTGTTTTCCAGTTTTACTCAGTTTAGCACTATGCTTGATCCTTAATTTATACTGGGTCTCCCAGTAACACACTTGGATAAGGCCATGACAAAACCTATTAAGGCCTTGGCAGCCCCTTCTCTGAAATTGCTGGATCCTGACTGCACCTTCAGCAATTGTACCTTCATCCAGAATCACTATCCTTCCACCTTCTGGAACACAAATATCACCCCTGATCAGATGTGACAATAGTAGTGCAACTCAAGACACAGACCACAGCGCCATTTTGAAACGAATAACATAGACATTTGACTATCTCTTCAAAGGAAATTGGCTGATATGCGTAAGTTTGCTTTACACCATCCATCGAAGCTCTAGTCTAAGACATTTTCCCAGATGGAAAAACAAAGCAAAGGAGGGTGTGACTTGGATTCTAATTTGGCTGAGGTCTGCAGGACCTGGGAGCTGAGTAATGGAGAAGCTAGAGCTGGCCCTAGATGACAACAGTTTTGCAAAGAGAAACAGACGTCATGGTCACTTCAGCAATAATAATAATAATAATAGTAATAAGAAATAATCTATACATGGATCCTCAAAGGTGTACAGCAATAGTTAATAAGTCAGAAAGAGTGGATTTGGGACCTGGAGTCTGATAGTATTTCTTGATACCGCATTTCAAAAAACAAAACAAAACCAAACAAAAATAAAGTGGAAATCTTTGTATGGCATTTCATTTCATTTTTGTTGATTGCTTCTGGACTCCCTCCAAACTCTGTTTCTCCTACCAGTTATGCTTCTTCTAAACTAGAACAGGATATGATTAAAGACTTTGTCACTGCCAAATATACCAGAAGGATCACTTCCTATTCATAAAGATGCGCTTCTGGTAACACAAGGATCATGTTCAAAAGCCTGACCCTCACAAAACCCTAGTATATGCTGCAGGAAAATTATGAGATGGGGCAAGTCAGGCTTCAGAGATATACCATCTTTGCATCCGGCATCTTTCCTTTCTTACGCCCCCCTCCCCATTGTTGTCTCTGACTTTGTTGAGTTTTCTCTCCAGCCTTTGAACATTTACAAAACTACATCTACAGCTTTGTAGCATCTCCCTGCCTCATGGAACCCTACCCAAAGTTCTGAAAGCCCTCGGGATATCTCTTTTCATCTCCTTCCCTACCCTCACACTTTCACCAAACTATTACAGCTCATTGCAGTGCAAGTAAAAGAAGTTCATCTCAAATTATTGATAATAAGAGAGAGATGCCTACAATGCTCAGTTTTGAAAGTTTGTGAATTTTATATAAGTGTTATATGTATATTTTTGCAATTTTCTTGCACTTCCAATCATAGTATACTCATGAATATTATCTATGGAAACACATATACCTTAGGTCCATTCACTTTTTACTTCTGTTTAGGGTTGCAGTGTATTATGCTATTGTTGAATTTACTTGTCAATAAACAATTAGATTATTTCCAAATTTTCTGTTATTTTAAACCAAGCTGTTATGAAAATTTTTGTACATATTTCAGTGTACATATGTGCAAGATTTACTCTAGGGTATATCCCTAGAAATGGAATTGCTCAACCACTCAGTCATTAAGTATGTAGATTTTCAACCTTAACAGATGTTCAATAATTTTCCTAAGTAGTTGGAACCATTTACATTTCCACAAGCAATGTATAAGAGTTCTTATTGCTCTACTTCCTCTCCAACATTTTTAATTGTCTGATTTTTTAATTTTGCAAATCTGACATGTACTAAATGATATTCCATTGTGGTTTTAATTTCATTTCTCTGGTGGCTAATATTGAGAGTCGTTACATGTATTCATTAAAAATTGTGTTTTTCTTTTGTTTAATTATCGTTCACCTGTTTTTTCTCAGCTGTTTATCGTTTTTGTGTTGATTTACAGAAAGTTATGCATACATATATTCTATATAAGTATGTGTGCATGCAGGTTCTAGGCATTATCCAATATATGTGTTGCAAAATATCACATGGCTTATTATTTAATTTTATCCATTTTCTTTGATTGACAAAAGTTCCTAATCTGGCAGACTTTTTCACTTATGCATTATACTTTTGGAATTTTATTTAAGAAATCTTTCCCTAACTCAATATTAGAAGAATATTCAAAAATAAGAATATATTTTTTAAGTTTAAAACTTTTTATTTCATGCTTAATTTTTTAATTCATCTGGCATTGTTTATATGTGGTATTAAATAGGAATTCAGTCTAATATTTTTATACACAGATAAAAATTTTCACTGTGCCACTTATTAACCAATTTACCTTCATTGCCAGTTCTGTCACACAGTTAGATTCCATATATAAATAAATAGATATAAATAGATAGATCTTATTTTAGATCCCTACTCTGTTCCATTGATAATTTGTCTATTAAAATACAATGCTTCACTATTCTAATAACTTAGAAAGTTTTTCTACACTAATATGTTCTTTCAAATATCCTGACTCTTCTTGGCCTTTTGCTTCTCTACTAAACATTAAATTCAACCTGTCAGTCTACATACATACACACTCACAAACAAACTCACATATTTTGATTAGAAATGCATTGTATCCATAAATCAATTTATGGACAATTGATACATGTTTAAGATATTGAATCACTCAATCCATGAACATGGTATATCTTTTCATTTATTGGTTTATCTCCATGTCTTTCACTAAATTTGTATAATTGTCTTCATAATGGTTTGCACATAGTTACTGTATTTGTTCCTAGATACTTTACTATTTTGTGTACATAATAAATGTTTCTAGACTATGTTGCTTTTATTAATTGTGGTGAAGTACAACTGGTTTTCATCTTGAAATCATTAAATTTGCTAAACTCTCAATAGTCCTAGTCATCTCTACATTTTTTTTGATTTTCTTTTTTTTTAAAGTTTATTTATTTATTTTTGAAAGAGAGAGCAAAAGAGCTCATGTGAGTGGGAGAGAAGAAGAGAGAGAGAAGGAAAGGGAGAATCCCAAACATGCTCCATGCTGTCAGTGTAGACCCCAAACCAAGGTTTAATCTCATGAACCATGAGATCATGACCTGACCCAAAATCAAGAGTCAGACGCTTAACCAACTGACTCATCCAGGCCTTCCCTTTTGATTTTCTATTTCAACAGCCATACTATGTGTATATAAGTTTTAATTTACAATTCCTTGAAATCTTATTTCTTATTATTCTATATTACACTGGCTAGAACATCCAGGAAAGTAATGAAAATAAAAGGTGGTAGGAGGCATTATTTTCCTCTTACTGGTATTAAAGTGTTTTTAATGTTTATTTATTTATTTTGAGACACACACACAGAGAGAGAGAGAGAGAGAGAGAGAAAGCACACATGGTGTGCATACAAGACAAGGAGGGTCAGAGAGAGAGGAAGAGAGAGAATCTCAAGCAGGCTCTGCACCGCCAGTGCTGAGCCCGGTATGGGGCTCTATCTCACAAACCAAAACATGAGATCATTACCTGAGCTGAAATCAAGAGTTGAATACTTAACTG
Source organism: Hyaena hyaena (assembly GCF_003009895.1). Classification (NCBI taxonomy): domain Eukaryota; kingdom Metazoa; phylum Chordata; class Mammalia; order Carnivora; family Hyaenidae; genus Hyaena; species Hyaena hyaena. Next base: position 109,871 of record NW_024081068.1, read on the forward strand.
ACTGAGCTACCCAGAGGAATTAAAGTTTTATTATCAATTATATTTGCTGTGAAGTGTTCTATGGTACTATAATACTCCCACATATTCCTAATGTTCTAAAAACTTTTTAATACCATAAATCAATATTGAATTTTATGAAATACTATTTTTGTATATGAGATAATATTTTTCTTGACTTATTTATATAATTTGCTTAACTACATTTATAGTTTTTCTAATATTAAAAAAGTCACGTATTCCTGAGAAGACCTATTTTGCTATGGTGTATTATGTTTTTCATGGACTGTTGAATTTGTTTTGCTAATATTTTGTTAACATAACATAGTGCATGCTCATAAGTTGTATTGCCTAACAATTTTCTTTTATTTTTCTTGTTTGGTTTGTGTCAAGTCATATTACCTCATAAAGTGAGTTTTGGAGTGGTTCTACTTACTCTATTCTCTGGAGGATGTTTTGCTAGATTTTAATGATGTTTCTTGAGTATGTATAGAACTTCAGTTATAAGTTGTCTAGGATTCTTTTATTCTTTTGGGGAAGATGATTGACTATTTATTAATTAAAGTAAACTATTACATAAGTTTTGTTTAGTTACAGTTTTTAGATAATTTGCCCATTTTATCTAAACTTTAAATTTATTTGCATAAAATTGATCATATTATCTTGTTATATTTTAGTGTCTGCCACATCTGCAACTTTGTCAAAATTTTTCCTTAAATTTCTTTGACTTCTTTTTTTTTAATCAATTTTGATCAGTGTTTAATAATTTTATATTTTTCCCAAAGAACTTAATTTGTACTGTATTGATCTTCTCTATTTCACTATTCTATTGTATCCTACTGTCACTATGATTTACTTCTTTTCCTTCTTTTTTACAGTTTTCTTTTACGAATTTCTAAAGTTGGATATTTAACTGATTGCTTTCAACCTTTCTTTTGTCCTTATATAAGCATTTAAATCAATATCTAGCCCTCTAATCCTCCTAATAGCACAAAAGAAGTGAAAATATCAAAGTTACCTTATTATTCAGTTCTAATTATTTTCTAACTTCCCTTATAATTTCTTTTCGATCCATAAATTATTTGGAAATATAAAATTTTAAATCTTTAATTATTTAGTTTTTACATATTAATTTTTCATTATTATTTATAATATTTGCCCTGTGGTCATGAAGTTTGAATAATAGTGTTTTAAAATTTATTGAGATTTGTTTTATGACAGAGTAAACCGTCAGTTGCTACTAATATTCAGTATGAGCTTGAAAAGCATGTGTGTCCTCCAATTGTTGAAATTGAGTGTTCTGCATAGGTTGAGCTTACTTGCTATGTTATTCAAATTTTCTTTATCTTTACTACTTTTTATCTATTTAATCTATCAATAACTGAGAGAGAAGAATTAAAAATTTGTATTATGTCACTTTTTTATTGTAATTTATCTTTTATTTGCTGGATATCATTTGAGACTGTTACTAAATTCATATAAGTTATTTCCTCCTAGTGAGTTAAAGTGTTTATCATTAGAAAGTAATGCTATGTATCTCAGATAATGTTTTCTGCCTTAAATTTTAATTTGTCTAATAAAAATACAACATTACTTGGTTATATCATTTGTTAATATTTTTGTGTTGTATCTTTTTTTTAGGTATTTCTCTGAAACTAAATTCTTATAATAGCATAATATACCTATTTTAATATGAATTTTATTGCACAAAGCTAATGTGTTTGGCTTTATTTCTGATACCTTTTTTTGCTTTCTACTTTTTCCTGTTTCTTTCTTTGTCATTTTTTTCTCCTTTGCTTCACAGAATTTTTGCTTGGATCACATTTTGTTTCGAGTTGGGGGCGGGTCTGTACATTTGTCTTGGCACTTGTGTGTTAATTTTTTTTTTTTTATTGGACCAGAAACAGTGGATTAAACTCCACTAGGGCTGTGGTAGTCATGACAGCTCTTCACCAAATGTTTCCAGTTCCCTTTCATACAGTACTGTGGTAAAATTGTACTTATCTTTTAACTGCTTCTTTGGACTTTAGGCTTCTCCAAGTGACTTCTTTTGACGTGAATTGGACAAGGAAGTAATGTACAATATCTTCAAGTACAAATTTTGAGAGCCAGTGCACCATTCACGTGTTCTTTTCCTTTACATGGTATTTGCTGAAGCATATATTAGGATGAAACAAGTCTGTCTCAGTCATTAGGCAGAGTCTCCCCCCTCTACTACCAGTTATAGACAAAAAACTTAGTTAGGTATATAGTGTTATTGAAAAATAAATCACTGTTGTAATAAGCCATTCAAAATCTGGCACCGTTTGCTAAAGAAGCATTACCTAACTTTTTTTCTAATACACCAACTCTCATCTTTCTTCTCAGAAAATGACTTTGGAGGATTATTAGAAGTAGCAGATTTTGAAAGCTTGTATTTATACTATCTTTGTTGGAAGTCAATATGTGTATGCGATATGTATGCATTTTATGTGTGTGTGTGTGTGTGTGTGTGTGTGTGTGTGTGTGTGTGAAAGACAGTCAACCAATCTCAACCATAAATCTGGAAAGAAGAGAAATGTAGTACTTTGTAAAAAAGAAAAAAACTCCACATGAGTCATTAATTTTGAGAAGTGATGATTATCTACATGGACATCCCAGATAACCAGATTTGCATTTTAAAGTATTAAACCTTCTCTCAGGATGACCTTAGGCATCCCAAAGGTTAATCATCAGAAGGCCATATTCAGAGGGCCTGATGGCTCTCATTAAGATAAGATACTATAGGCCATCTTAAGAAAAAAAAAATTAACTTACAACTGAAAAAATATAAATTTGACCCAAATGGAGAACAAAAACTTCATCCCCAGAAAAGAAGACCCTAGAGCAAAGTAATTTAGAGTTCAGTGCTAATTCCTACACACTTTTGATGTGGCCAGTGCTTTTTTTTTTCTTTTAGTATATCAAATAGGCATTTTATCACAAAACTGAAAGTAGATCTTAAATATTTATAATTCAATAGCATGAGATGACTTGAGAGAAAAATCAATAAGCATTGTTTGGCATTCAGAAGGAAAAGAAGCCCAACACTCAATAGAAGACAGAATATTATGTTTGTTAATAGCACAGGTGCCCGTGGCAGACTGCCGACTTTCAAATTAGGTACTTCCACTTGCTAGCTTTGTGACTCTGGACATATTACTTAATTTCTCTGAGACTCAGTGTCTCATCTCTGAAATGGGGATAAGACCAATACCCACTTGACAGTATTATTGTATAGGTTCAACAAAAGAATGCATTTAAAGTGCTTAGACTGATGATAAGAACATAGTCATATTATTGCATTTTAATCCAACCAGCTATCATTATTATTATTTTGAATCCAGGTCTTCCAATCTTTGATGAATATATTTTTTAAATTTTATGAAATTCTTTATGAATTTTCCCAAATCTGCAACTTGTCCAATCCATTATATTGCACTCTTATGCCTAGTAACCTTATTCATGTATTTCTAAGATATAATTAAGTCATATATATCGTGTATTCCAATTTCCTCCTTATATTAATTGGAGAAGTGAGGCACCCTGAAAATAAATTTAACCATCTACATTTATTTAACAAAGTATTAGTATATTTGAATATCTCTATCGTATACACAATTGCCCAGTAAATAAATATTTGTTTTATAAATATTGGATCAAAATAAAAAACAAAAAGCAAATACTTGAATCAATCAAATATACCAATATTTTTTAACACAAAGGAGATGACTTTAACCTAAGGAGTCCAGCAGTCCTTATTTGGTTGATTTTTAATTTTGATAACCTGTTTTGCATATCACTAGCATATACTTGGGTAGGTTTTACTATGAGTTCATTTGCTTTTTCACATACTGTTTCTAGATCTCCATATCTAGACTAAAAGTATGATGCAATAGTTTCTGAGCCAGCAATTTGTAGCTCAGAAATTCTTTTCTAAAACAAACTTGTATGAAAAGACACCACCTACCTATTTTCAAAGGGACAGTTAATGAAATAGAGTGAACTAGGATTCTGGCACGATACTTCCCCCAAGACTAGATTTCAGCCCAAATACTACTGCAAAAAAAGAACAAAAGTAGCTAAAATTCACCTGGCATGATTCAATTTGTGGGAAAACCAAGCCTCTTCCTCTTACCTAAGTCACACAAATTCTATTATGCCTGTTAGTGTTTTCAGCATTTCCAAATACTAGATATGATACTCAGATTCCAAATAAGGTAGTAAGATATAAATAATAGTTTATTTTTCATTTTTTAATGTTTATTTTTTAGAGAGAGAGACAGAGTGTGAGTTGGGGAGGGACAGAAGAGAAGACACGGAATCTGAGGCAGGCTCTGAACTGTCAGCACAAAGCCCGACGCGGGGCTCCAACTCACGAACTATGACATCATGACCTGAGCTGAAGTTGGATGCTTAGTTGACTGAGCCACCCAGGTGCCCTGATAAATAATAGTTTAATTCAACAAGCATTTATAAAAGTCTACGGCCTGTCAGGTGCTGCGCTGAGTGCTAAGGATATAAAGGTGAGAACACATGTATCTGCTTCGGAGGAACTTAATCATCCAGGGTATGGAGTTTGACAGGTATATAAAAAATATATATATTGAAATTAATTCAATAATGGGTTAAGTGCCAAGAACTCTGGGTGCATGAAAGATGGTGAGTGGTTCACCCTGAGGGTCAGCCGTGCCTTCCAGAGAAAATGAGGCCCAACTCCATCCTAAGCATTACTGCATGTTAGATAAGAACAGAAGAGGGACAAGCATGTCAGGCAAATTCACATCTGCATGAGCCACGTCACTGGGTTGAGGGAGGAGGGCACAAGAGCAGTAGGTAGAAAATGGTGGGTAGAAAACGGCGGTGTCATAATGGGAGACACCAAGGTACTGTATGCAAAGGGAAAAATATTAAGACAGGTTTAGAAAGTAGGGTAAACTTGTTCACCTCCCCTTTGAGGCACATGCAAAACTGCAGCTCCTGGGCCTCTTGCTGTGGGGTGGTGCCATGTGATTAGTTCAGGCCAATAGGTTGTGCATGGGAAGAGCATTCTTCTGGGCCAAAGTATGGGAGAGCTTCTGTGTGACTCACCATTGTTCAGTACTCTGCCATAATGTTGTGGGAGTATATATATAGATGATGATCTTATAAGAGCAAAGGTGGGTGAAATGCTGAATCTTCACAAGGAGGCTAATGCAGAAATCTGGGAGAATGAGAAACCTCAGTGAAGCCACTGAGACTTTGGTACCACCCATTACTGCAGTATAACCCAGTCTCTGTTGACTAAAATGTATCAGTAAAAGTTTAATACTGTTTGTGTATTAATGGTGAAGAAGGGACAGGAGAGGAGATGAGTATGGCTCTCATGTGTCTAGTTTGGTAATCGGTCATTCAATAATGACGACTGAGAGAAAGTTCAAATGCAAAAGCTAACTAAATCAGTTTGGAACAATATAGAAGGGGCAATGTGATGACATATTGACTTAGAAGTACCTTTGTGTCATTCTGGTGACTTTGTCCAGACAACAATCACACTAGGTACATGAGCCCGAACCTCAATGGGTTTTCCGGACTAAATATAGAGATTTCAGTGTTATGTGTATGGTAGCTACAATTATGATCAATAAGTAAGATCATCTAAAGAAGTTGTAAAGCAATTTTCTAATGAATTTAAGCTAAGAAAAGAATCCAAACCTCCAAAATGAATTTTGTCATCTGAATTATCCAGTTGGACGAAACATGCTTTAATTAAAAAACAAAAAACCAAAACTTTCATTGAGAGTTGCCATCTTTATAATTAGCAGTACATGATTTTTCCTTCCCTTCAAATGAAGACTAAAACAAAAACTTAATGGTCTTTTGGTATTACTGCAATTCAGGCATGATTTTTTTTTCCTACCTCTTCTTAGATTTGGGGCACTTTCGTTTCATATTCAGTAGATATTCCACATTAGTTTTAGACTCTTTGTTTTTTCCATCTCTCTGTGGGTCTGGAGTTTATCAATATTCAATGCCACACACTCAATAAAAACAAAAAAAAAATGTAACTTAGGTGTGAGCCAAAATTTTGGAAGCAATATTCTTTTTACAGGCCATTACCAAAAAAGTGATCATAGAAGTGATTGATGACTGAATATTTCTTTTAACTATGTCAATATTGCTAGTAATACTACAATCTTCTCTATTTTAGTTACTTTTTATCTTCTCCTCCTGGTGTTCCTGCTCCTCCATCCCCCTCTAAAATGTAAGCTCAGAGAGATCAAGGAGCTTGCCTGCCTTTTTCACCATTATATCCCCAGCACTGAACTTGGCACATGGTAGCTATTCAGTCAGCATGGGTTGAGTCTGTTGAGAGAAAGGATAACATATCATAACAAAATGAACATCTTGTCTCCTATGTTAGTGTGAGAATATGATCACTGTTGGTTGTAAATTAGAACTTCTAAAGGGTATTGAATCCTTCCTATTCTCATTCTTTCACTCACATGCACATCCTATTCTTTGGCAAGTTCTGTACACTGTGCCTTCAAAATACACACAAAATGTGAGTACTTCCCCAAGCCGTACAACCTTGTCCCGCCCCTACCTTGTTCCTTTCTCCTGGAGTTACTATAGTAGCATCCTTACGGGTCTCGCTGCTTCTACCCTGCCTGCCCACCCTCCCCTTCCCATCTACCTCAGGCTAATTTCAATACAGGGTTCAGGGCGATAGTCCAAAAATGTAAATCCAATCCTGTCACTCCTCCGCTCAGAGGCTTCTCATCTCACTCAAAATAAAGGTCAACAATCCCTTACAAAGGCGCACAGGGTCCTATGCCAGCTGGCCAGGTGCCACCTTTTTGACCTTATCAAAAGGTGCTGCTGTTTTCTTTGCCCCCTTCTCTCCAGCTATACTAAGCTGGCTTTTCTTTAAAGACATCACACATGGCTCCACCTCAGGACCTTTGCACTTGTTGTTTCCTCTATTTGAAATGCTTTTCTTCCAAATATCCATAGGGTTGGCTCCCTCATCTTTTTCAGGTCTTTGCTCCAATTACTTTTCTCGGTGAGGCACTGCTTCACTGCCCCATATAAAATCTCGGTGCCTTCTTCTGCACCCCCACCGCCCATTCCCCTAACACTGCTTCATCTGTCCTCATAGCTTTATCACTAGCCACCATATTATAAATTTATCTGTAGACTTCTTTACTGTCCTCCCTGTAGCAGAGCATAAGCTCCCCGAAGTTTTTGCCTGTTTTGTACAATGCTGTATCCTCCAAAATAGTGTTTAACACGGGAAGAGACATGAAATATACATTTATTAAGTGAATCCACTGTAATTCTAAACACCTAAATCTTAGGACCAACTCTGAGTCAATGAGAACAAGTTAATCAGTATTTCAGAAGCCCTGTGAAGACAGGGCTGTGGGAAGCTGGCAGTTAATTTTCAATTCTGGGATGATTTTCAATTCAAAATTCTGGGCTATAACAGGACACTCAGTTCACAAGATTTTCAGCCTCCTTTCTCCTGTGTGAATCTTGTAAGAGAACATTTCTGACCCTATGGCTGGCCATGAACCCTACACAGCCTGACTGAGAACCAGAAAACATACCTAAAGTTTGAAAACTATTAGTGTTAAACAATGTTTTCTCTTACTGCTTAAACTAGGAGTGTTGTGGAATAACAAGTCCAATGATGCGATTACTTTTCTCAGTACATTTTTCTTTTTAAGTGGTAGCTTCAGTGTAGAATTCAAGGTATATATGGCTTTTCTCAAAATCATTTTAGTATTCTTGATGTGAGGAAAAATAAGAAGGTGAGATTTCAGTAAGATTAGGCTAAATAGCCTTCCAAGGAAAATTATGTTAGGTTCTAACATAATCTAACTTGTATTCCTTAAATATTTTAAATTCAATGTATATGTTTTAACTTCACAAGAAACTACAAAGTTTGAATGTTGTATAGGCAATGAAATATATGTTATCTTCATTATATTGGTTATGAAGCACTTATGTTTACAGGCACCTGTACCCTTATCTACAAATATAAAACATAATGAGGATACTGTCACAATTTTCAATATTCGCTGATACCAGCTGCATTTTGGCAGCTAAGACAAGCAAACGAAATGAGTTCACCAAAGGTTATATAAGCCCAGTGCTCCCCAAATAAACCATTAAAGTAATAAAGTACAAGCTCAGCACCGCCCCCCCCCCGCCCCGCACACGGAAGGCAAGAATGCAAAGCAGATGTTTATACAAAAATGTAAACTCCATAGATATACACACAAAATTGTGCTATTTCTCTTCTAAGATGCCATCAGTGTCATCTTAAACTCAGACTGGAAGTATCTGCAGTGAAACCCATTCATCAGATGTCTATCAGGCAGTGTTTGGTCAATTGCACTGAGCAGAAGATAGTCACGCACAGGAATGTATTTATTCCACTAGCAGTGAAATCAAGAGGTAATATAGGCAACATTACATCCTACGATACAGATTTGCATGTTTGCACTTTGAATGCACACCTGCAGTGGACCTTGGTTGCACACCTGCACTCTGGATAGAAAATGTCCGGGGCGCCTGGGTGGCTTAGTCGGTTAAGCGTCCGACTTTCACTTAGGTCATGATCTCGCGGTTCGTGGGTTCGAGCCGCGCGTCGGGCTCTGTGCTAACTGCCAGCTCAGAGCCTGGAGCCTATTTCAGAGTCTATATCTCCCTTTCTCTCTGACCCTCCCCTGCTCACGCTCTCTCTCTCTCTCTCTCCTAGAAATAAATAAATTAAAAAAAAAAAAATGTCCAAGGACACTTGGAGTTCCAAACCTCACTTTTGTCAGATTGCGGGGCTAACCTGCGGGGGACAGTTCAGTGGTGGGACTTGGCCCTGTACTCATTATTCAGCTTTTCATTCAGTAACCAAAAAACCACTTTAACAAATAGGAAAGACATGCCACTTGCAGGTAATTAAACTGGGAATAGTTTAATACGGGACCCCCACTTTATGGGATCATCTGACAGCTCACCCCCCATATTTGGCTTTTCATCTTGTATAAAACAAAGAAAGAGTGAATACTGGGTTGCACATTCCCTCTTCATGGTATTTTCCCAATTTTATCCCCTTTAAATGAAATAGTAATAACATTTCCTAAGTAATAATATTCATAGCTTTTTTAAAAAATATATCCACATGCGTATTTCGACCCTTCCAACATCCACATAGGATTAGTTAATTTTGTTCCTATTTTAATTGAGGATTTTGCTGCTCGAAAACTTACATAACTTGTCATATCCTTGGCAGATAACTAAGGAGAAGGTTCATCTGACATGAATGTCCCCGTTTCTCTTCTCCGCCTTCCCATTTCAAGGTGTCCAGAGATCTCATTCCCAACCCCCACGCCCTCCGCCCCACCCCCGCAGCACAAAGGCGGCCCACCTCACCTTTTCCCAAGGACCTGTGGCATCCTGGCTTATCAAAAGAGTTAACTCACTCCTCTGCATTGAAAGGACCAGTTTGAAGAAATCTGCTCCATTCCTGATTGAAAGGGCCTTGGGAAAGCCTAATCTTCAGTGACCTTTAGGAAAATCCCAACCTGCAAGCCAAAACGCCCTGAATCAGACTCCACCTTGCCAAGCGCACGTCCCGGCTCTCCTGACCCAGTGGCATGAGTTTTACAAGCGGCCTGGCTCTGTTTTACTATCCTCCCTGGGCGCCAGCTGACACTCATGCTCCCGGTGCAGGGAGGCTGGGACCGGCCAGGCCACCCGGAAGTGCGCAGAGGGATTAAAAAGTATCCTGCTCATGGCTTGAAAGTTTGTAAAGAAAGTACTGAACACAGACTTCCCATAGTATCAAAAGGAAAATTTATGCATCGCCTTTGAGTTCAACTTCTCCATTAAAGCTTTTTCCCTATAATCTAGGGAGTTCTTATCTTGGTGACTTATGATGTTATGGAGGGGCTCATGCATGGAAAATGTCAATAGAAATAGTAACTCTGGAAGGGAAGGGCCTCCTAATTAGTCCCCATTTAGATTTTATGATGGCTTTGAGATCTGCTCATCCTGACAGTGCGCACTGTGGTTACATATTGTTCTAGCCTGAGGGAACCATAGGAAAATCCAGATTTATTGTACCTATCATACCAGCATATTTCATTTGCCATTATGAGCAGCCATCTCGCAATGATGCAGGAGTATTTATTACAGATTAAATTGTAGGACCTGGATGGTTTAGTGAGGTTCTTGAGGTATCATTTATGTCATTAACTGGCTCATTATCAGATCTGCAAATCTCCATTCTTCTCGGAGCCTTCTGTTTGAGCACGGAGGCTTCAGGGCTCGGCAGCTTCCGGGGCCGTATTTTGTGGTGGCGTGGGCATGAAGTTTAAATACAGACAAAGCAAAGCGCTTGCATCACCCCCACCCCCAACACTCACACACACACACACACACACACACACACACACACACACACACACCTCCCTCTTGGTGGTGTTGTTTTACCTGATTTCCTGGAAGGTGGTGGCAAATACCCCTTGGTGCTATTTGCTGGAGGTCGGGGTGCAAGGTTACTATCAATAGTGTAGCTCTGACCAGGTGCTGGTGTGTGGGGGGGGAGTATAGGGGGCGGGGGGAGTGAGTGACTTTTGAGCCGCTGGATTCAGGGGATTTATTTTCAGGGGTGGCTAACGCTAATTAGGTTAGGAGTGCCTGGCTGCCTTCTAAAGACGCAGCCTCCCATTTTTCTTCTCTGATAAATAACCTTACGTTTGAAAACCAGGAAGGGGAGAAGAGAGTGTGTGAAATTTAATTGTGGTTATTTAAGAAGTTAGCTGCTCTTCTGTGCTGATTATCTGCGGCAAGAGGGTTCAGTTTTCATGTCCTGGTGCCTCTGGGACTACGTTTTAATTCTACCTGGGAAGCTGAGCGAAGAGGATTCACTGATGGACGATTATGATTTTTTTTTAAGATAGAATATTCTTGCCTAAAACTAGCTGGTGAGCAGTTTCAGAAAGGAATACTCACACCACAATGTTCACCCCCTACCTCTCTTCTCCGGTGTCGTTCTTCTATTTGCATTTATTGTTTGACTCAAAGTAGGGGTTCTTTGTTGATATTTGCCCTATTTACTTTCCTATATTGCTTTTTCATAAAACTCAGGGAGTGGCATTTAAGTTGCTGTGTTCTTTGGTATTAAAATACTTGCCATAGAGGCACAAAAGTACCTATAGAAATGCTGAACTCAAATTCACAGATTATCTGGGAGACAAATGCCCCGTGTAATTGTTGAGTATAATTAATTCACTGCATTGACAATAGTTGCTGTTAAAGGCACATTTTCACAAAGGAAAATTAAAGGTAGAAGTTACTGTGTATTTTTTTTTTAAAAAAAGGATTGATACAGCATAAAACTGAATTTGAGACCACAGACTTGGTTGCCTATTAATATTTACACAGATTAATCATTATAAAATACCGTTTCCTTTTCTTATTTATACAGCCACGCAAAATAATTTCCTTATTGACCTATAATTCAGGACAAGGTGTACAGACTGTTTTACATCCGCAGCTGTCCCTCTAGATCAAAAAAGAAACACAAGTGAAATGCCCTGGTTGAACGGAAATGAAAATGACTAAATGCATGGCAGGCATCTCTTGCCACACACGGAAATCACCCTCCTTTCCCATGTGAGCGGTAGCCAGAGTGGCCTGAACAGATGTGGGCAGCTACTTTTAATCAGTTACATCAGAGGGGGCTGCAGAAAGCTTCTCATTTTTACTTGTTGCTTGTAAGTTAGAGTTAATGAAGCAACGTAGAAACGTCAGAAGGAATCATTTTTACTTTTGGCCACTAAGCAGGATAATTTAGAGGCTTGATAGCAATGCTACTGCCTCTTTGTTGTTGTAGCAAGAACGGACTGCTCAGCTCTGAAAAGAACCTGTCACTTGTACTAAGCAAGTGACATATATAACAAGGATTATATAGTTTCTAATTTACTCCCTCCTCATACTCAGTGTTTCCTCCACAACTGTTTTGAGACATAACGAGACTTTTAGGACAAAAAAACCTGCAGTAATTATTAGCCACCCATTCACAATGTGCGAAGCAAAGTTAGCGTGACTCCAAGAGTTGGGTGTTTTTCTTGTTTGTTTTTGTTCTGTTTTCTACTTAGGTCTTATTTTTTTCCTAAAATTTAAATAATGTTTTATTCAACTTTGTTTCTCGTAGGAATCCTGTACAATTATATAACTTTTTGTAAAGAAACAGATTTAGGCTGAAGTTCCTTAATACCTACCTCCTTTGCCTAAATGTTTAAATTAAGGACTGTCACTTAGACACAGAATGTAGGAGAATATGCAGAATTTCTTTCAACTGTTCATTTTTGCCCTGGCACCATCAGCGGTGCTCTTGTTATTGATTTTCAAGTCAACCGTTTAATAAGAGTTGCGTAATGGAACTGGAATACAAAACTGATCAGAGAATTAGCTTCACAATAACATAAACGTTGAGATTTAAGAATCATTTTCCACTAAACATTTAATGACCTCACCTTCTATCCAGGCTCATTTTAAAGACTCCCTATGTTTGAACAAATGCAGCGTTTAAGGGAAACATCCATACGCACAACTGCTTGTAATATTGTTTATATAGTCCGCTGATAAGTGTGTTAAGCAGATTATAATTATATACATGCGCGTGTATATGTATGGGTATGTGTTACGCCGTACCTGAGTGGGTAGCCAATTAAGCAGAACTTTGCACTAAATGAGTCATCTCTCATACTGGCTGCATGCTATAGGCACTCCTGAACAAATAAAATCTGTGCTGCTATAAATAGGCTCCTGGAAATAAGAGATTTTTATTTGAGGCTCCTTTGTAATGCTCCTCTCACCAATCTTCTTGCTCGGCCGTGTGCATTATAGTCTTAATATTGAGCTTGCTCATTAATCTCCATCCTTTTTTAGGTTAGTCTAGGCTGTTCTTGTAGCTGTAGTACTCACTGGGTTGCCGTAGGAACAAGAGATCCGAGTAAATATGCTTATGGAGAAGAAATGACTACTAATTAAATGTGAATAGCATTTATAAATTGCCTAGTTCTCACAAAATGCAGAACATAATATGCTTTGATGTACTTCATTAGTAAAAGGCACCTATATATTTTTAAATATATACTAGCAGAGAAAACCAAATTTTAATGCAAGATGATTTTTATGCGGTTGCGTTTTTCTGCCGACTATAAATCCTGTAATTTAATGCGGATATCCTTTTACTGCATTTACATGGCAGAGGAAGACATTTGGTTGGCCTGTGAAAGTGCTGGAAACCTTTACTATTCCTTCACCAAAGTGTAATTCCTTTTTTATTGTTGGAAGTATAGCTTTTCTATTACATTTTAGACAAAAAGAAACTGGCTTATAACGTCCACTCAGCGTCTAGGAAGGTAATATTTTCACAGCACACAGAGTGCTGTGCTTTTTGCTGCATGTTCCCTCGAATGTTGGGGACTTTTGGTGTGAAACCGCAAAGCAAGCTGCAATCACGGGCTTTAGTTTTGCTTTGTTTAAATCTGAAAAGCACCTCTCACCCTTCCCAAGATGTCAAGTCCCCAACTTCATTACCATTCTGTGTGTCACAGCCGATGATCTAATCAGGTTTCCCCCTTAGGAGTCTGCGATTCAGGAGTCCCGTCTTCTTCTGGAACATTTTGTCTTTTCATGTGGGAAGCTGAGAGTTTGGGATTGACTCATTTCCAAACACTTGATAAATAACGGGTCCACAGTACTCTGGCGTAAGATGATTACTGCAAGCCCTATCTACAATTCCAGGACAGGCAAGCCATTAAGTTAAATGGTCCGTGGGCATAGTTATGTTAACTTCTAGGTTAACTGAGGGAACTATTGGAGTTTGATTATTGTTTTCCAAGGATCTCTTTTCTCAGAAAGCCTACTCAAATTACTGGCTGGCCCAAATATCAAATAATAAATTGCAGAGTTTTTTGGTTTTTGTTTTTTAATGTCTGGAATGACCTACTTTATGTTTCCCTCTGTTTTAATACTACATATGCGTTTATGTTTATCAGAAGAAAATAGTCAGTCCTCCCTCTTTAATCAGAAGGAGAGGTGCCGTGTCCACAATGACAAGCCTGGGTGACAGTGAAAGAGTTTTCATTTGACTGCATAGAAATTAATTCTGTGGCTCACGCTTTCTGAGCATGAGCAGTTGACTCAAGGAAGGACAGAAGTCCGGGCTACTTGCTCTGTGGATGTGTTTAAGAGCCAATTTTCTTTTTTATCAACTTTCAGCAATGCAGGTATTGCCAAGCCATGTTCCAGACTGAGGGTAGTAACAGTGATGTGATGTTTATTTCCTGGGCAGGTCTAATTTCTCAAAGTAACTAAACTCCAACTTTTCCTATCTGTTCTAGAGAAACAAAAGTTAATAAAATGATACTTAACATGTGATAGGCATTATATATATAAAAATATATATATATACATATATATATACATATATATGCTATGTCTAATGAATGCTATTTTGGGGCATGTTTTGCATGGACTTAATTCAAAATAGCATGCATTTAATAATGTCTGATGAATCAACTATTGTATTTTGTAGCTCTTTAATATATAGATGCTAAATTTCATTGAATCACAAATTTTTAAGTGATCAGTTCTTTTTGGTAAAGTTTGAATCTCTACTTTGTGAATTAAATAATCCCTTATAAGTGCTTTAGGAAAATCCCTTCGAATTTAAAATTACATTATTAGGTTTAAATGAATTGGCAGGATTTCTGAAAGGTGATTCTGCTCACTCAGTGAGCGAACCATCGTTTTTGGTGTTATTGTTGATCTTGTTTTGTTCATTTTTTTTTTTTAACTTGAAGGACATTACATAACTGTACCAGTTAGGTTCTTAATATGAATCGCAACCCACCTATTTGGGGAACATAATCTTACTCTGGTTCTGACGTTCAAAGTCTTTGCAATTCTACGTGAGATTGTGTTTCAATAACAATAGATAGTTTTCACTGAGCATTCGCTATGTACCAGGAACTATGCAAAACACTTTCTATGCATTCTCTTTTTTTAATCCTCATAAAATCCCATGAGAGAGTTCAATCACTGCCTTATTTTGAGATGAAGAAGATGAAGTTCAGAAAGATTAAGTAATTTGCTCAAGCTGTAAGAGGTAGAGCCAAGATTCTAACTTTAGACAGAGACTCAATGCTTAACCCTTTTACCACACCTCTTATTTTCATCTTCTTTTTCTTTTGGGAGGTTTTTACTGCACTAACCCATTTTTTTGCGGTATCATATATTCTTTTTGTCCACTTTTTTGCTTCTGTATTTAGCTATTTTCTATATACAAGGTACCTAATTCTCTTTTTGTTCTCTACCGTGAATAGAGACCAGAAAATGGTAGCACCTTTGCAGGTGCTTGCAAAGTACCATGTTATCATTTCGCCTGCTTCTACTCTATACCCAGTCTTCCATTTGCATGTCTTAAGCAAACTGACGGCCTTCTGATTTTGTGTTGCTTGGCCATTCACGTGGAATTCACATCCTCTTTTAAAGATTATAAAGATACCTTCTTGACAGTATTTCAGGAGATAAAAATATTCATGTAAAGGTTGTGGTCGTCCCAAAGATTGATTTTTATATTAAAAATAAAATAAAACATTGATTCTTAAACCTATATGGGGATTAAATTATTGATTTGGATTAAGAACAAACATCAACACTTCCATAATTTCATTGCATCTGAGCTTCCGTCTCTCACTTAGAAAATCAAGTTAATCTCTTAGAAATGCCTTATGCAGGGTCCCTTCGCATTTACAGAAGTCAAAGCTTATGATACTTGGGGAGTTGTAGTGACTCTTATCTCTAAGCACCACAAAGCGCCATAAGTAGATTGTGCTCTTGCGCACCTTCATTGCCTGATTATCCCAGCCTCTCTTTAGAAGAATAACATTTCAAGATTGGACTGTGGCCAACTCAACTGTAACCAACTCAAGACACTGAGCTGGGGAATTAATTTGAGAGAACGTTTACGTTCCAGAATAGTTCAGAGATTTTGTTTCCTGAGTTTAATAACCTGAAATTTAAAAATTTCTCATGTAAAAAAAATAAAGAAATACATAAAACATTTGAGTCAGAAAGCCAAACGCATTTATGGAGTTCCTCTTGCCAGGAGAGGAGAAGCTAGTGGAAGGGGACCCGCTGAAGCGATAGAGACTAGGTCATCACCCCAGGTCCACCCCCCCCCATCCTAGGCATGTGATATTAGATAAATCACATCTTCTCTGAGCGTCAGTTTCCTCCACATTTAAAGATACATTTTAATCCTATTCTGATCACTATGCAGTGTTTTTACGAGCAGCCCGTGCTATAACTTGTGAAAGTTTTTGGAGACTTGTGAAGCAATATGTCATTACATGTAAGATCTTCTTAGCAGATTTCTGCATCTTCTTCACACAAGCTAGACTCTGCTAGCCCTTTTCCCAATTCTCAAAGCGTGTCCCTATTTTTGAAAGGTAAGTTTTATCAGAACACAATACTCTTATTTTACGGAAGCATGACCATGCCATTGAATTTTGTGCAGTTTCAATTTTTCACCTCTTGGTCTATAAGGGTTTTGATAAACCACTTATCAATATTGAAGGACAAATTCATAAATTACTACCCATAACAAACTAGAGCAACTTAGTATTATGTTGTCTGTGTATGTGATAATTATAAGGTAATAATTAGTAGGAAGCATTTATTGAAAGTTGACTGTGCTCTAGACATTGTGTTATGTAACGAATATACCTTGCTTAATCCTCACAACATTCTTATGACTATTATCATTTCATTTTCTACAGATCTCTCATTTGAACTCACATCTGACTTCTAAGTCTTTGTTCATAATGGTAATTCAAGTTACCCAGGCCTCAGGGAATGAGGCCTTTGAAAACAAACAAACCAACCAACAAACAAACAGGAATAATATGTGTATTGCCCTTAGCAACAAAAAATTTTGAAGGCTATATGCTTGCCTAAATTATACTCGAATCCTTGAAATTCCATGTTAAAAAAAGCCCCCTGAAACATTTTCTGAAATACTAAAAAGTCTAATTGTATTCTTAGCTTAGTTTTATCTCCAAACCATAGTAAACACTTTATTCAATAAATCTGAATAAGAGTAATTTTCCACTGGTTTCAAAAACTTAAAATGCATGAAAAATTAAAGACTGTTTATTTTAAAATATATACAAATTTTATGTTGTAGTCTCTAAAGAAAATTACAGTAGTTTGATATACATTAAGTGCTATCAGTATCATTACCATAAATATATCTTTAATCATACAAGATGACAGTCTTAGAGGGGAAAAAAATTACCCAAAGTTTTAAGTTTTAGTAGAGTTGGTTCAAAATGTATTGTCTTTTATTTCAATGCTTTGATTTCATAATTTGGGACACTGAGGCCCAGAGGGTAGATTGACTATCCCTGTTATTATCTAAATTCTATTTTCCTGGTGTTTGACCTCAGTATGCTTTTTGCTACTTGTATATTGTATTACTCACCATTACCACAGGTGGACAACTGACAATTCAGAAGTGAGATTAAATACATAGAATTCCCTCCCACCCCCAGAATATCTAGATATTGCTTACAAAAGCAGCGCATACATCACTCAATTAATTATTTGTTTTAGAATATAACACTTTTTGCTTGACGAATAAGCAACTACATGTTCAACAACTTCAAAAATGCAGTAATCATAGAACTAAGTCCTCTTGTAACATTTACCTCAACAAACAAGCTTCCTCCTGATAATAGGAGATTTATTGATAAACAGTTAATGTAAGAGGAAAATTTGAAAACGTGTTTCCTTCTAAAATCTAATCAAATGAATGTGTATCTACGCTGATTTATGCCAAACAAGTCACTTGAATTTATAACCTTCAATGTTTAAAAACATCTTTTCTTCAAGGCAGTGTTTCCAGTTACTCCGACTGAGAACCTTCGAATTCTATTTATCGTACATATTTATGTCTGAATTCCTTATTATACAATATTGAATGAAGGGTTTTCACCATCTTCAGTGAGTTCACAATAAAATAAGGTGAAACCAGTGATGATGCCACGACTATGGTAAATATAATAATGGTGGCACAGCGGAAAGGAGCCTCTGGCCTGATAGGATGGGAAATAGTGGGTAAGTGTTAGGAAAATAGAGGAGAGGTATTGCAGGTAAAACCACGGGTGAACTAAGGAGGGAAAGTACACGGTAAGTCTGGGAAGAAACAAAGTGTGGAATTCACAAAAGCAAGAATATCAGGTGTTGTAGCGAGGATATTTCCGCAATATTAGGTGTTGGGGAAAAGGAAAAAAAGGAAGGTATGAAATATTAGCGATAGAGCTTGCCAAACTCCTTTACTAAACAGTTTGGACTTTACCGTATAAACAGTGAGTCATCACAAACTGTTTCTACTCAAGGAAAAATCTGATTGTATCTTTGTTTCAGTAGAATAATTGTACCCACAATGTAAAGAATGGACACAATAGGTTAAAAAATAGGTAAAGAGTTCATCTGTAGCATTAAGTTTATTTTTCAGTTCCAAAATCTTTTTCAAATAGGTCGGGGTGCTTCCCATTTTTCTGAGCCTCTGAACCTGGTTTTAGATTTCAGTCTCTTCAGCTTATTCTATCTCTCAGCTTAGATCTTACCCCCAGAATGGTTTCACTTTTCCCCTTATGATATTTTTAAGCAAATATGGAAATGCACCTGCCACCAACACAGAATTTCACCTGCTTATTTTTCTCCCTCTCCCTTCAGGTCCCTGCAATGGAAGTATGGTGGTTGCTCTTCCAGCATGAGTCCCCTTGTACCCATGGCCAAGAAACCTCACTTCCAAGAAGGTGTTTTTGTGCTTCTAAGTAAGTTCACTCCGTCCTCAGATCCAGTATGGAGACCTGACCCTGATGAAATAAATCAGAGTTTTCCATTCCTCTGGCCAAGTCCCTGGTTCAGCAGGGAACATAGCTTCTAGGCTGGTTCGATTCAATTGAATTTCAGAATTTTGCTGAAATACGGGGACAAAAGCATTTTATTTTACTTTGCTGAAGTAAATCAAGAAAGATCTTAAAGCTAGTGGCCCCCAGTTTGGGTGATAAGGAGAAAGCTTGCCGAGGATGCATCCCAGAATGGACAAGAATAAAAAAAGCAATCAAGTCCTGAGTAAATGGCTTGAGCCATTTACTGAAGCCAGACTATCTCTGGACTTTTAAGTCATTTCAGACAATAAAACTTTCTTTGTTGTTAAATTTCACTGATTTAAGTGTTCTATATTTACAGCTAAAAACATCATAACGGTTAAGTATCAGTGCTCCTTGGATTGCATTAACATGTTCCATTTCCTTCTAGGTATTTTCTTGAACTTCAAACTCTGTATATTACCAGAATAAAATATTTTATGTGTTTAATAACACTCATACCAGGGTGTTTTAATCATTTTCATATCCCATTATGATTAACAGTGCTCTGAAAATTGCACACAAATACATCTATAACTTCAATTTAATATCAGCTTTATTTAATTTCATCCAAATAAAATAAAATTATATTTTTCAATGAGGAAAAAGACAATTTGAGAGTTAAGTATGTTGAGAGGCATGTACGACTATGGGGTTTTTTGTTTTGTTTTGTTTTGTTTTTTTACAGGTTTTAGTCTAAGCCGAGACACATAGTTACTTGATTTCCAAGCAACTGGTTTTTAATGACCCTTAGACAACTGTGTAGGTTTCTATTAATTCAGAAACTCTTTTTCAAAATGACGCTTGAGGAGATTTGAAGTAGGCAGGCAAGCTTTTTGGCAATCTTAGGGTAACACAACAGGGAATCAAGGATGTGTAACTAAGCAAGACTATAATTTTAAGTAAAATTTCAACATATACGTAGCAGTGCCAAGAAGCCATTTTTGTGCCCCCTTTCTTTTCTTTTCTTCTTTTTTTTTTTCATCAAATGGGAAATAACAATCCTAGGTTTGGAGACAGATTTTTCATTAACTAGTTATATCATAATTACGTGCAGTAAACAGAATCCTCAAAAGTTGGCCAGGAGAGCTACTGCCCACTTATAATTGCCTTAGGTTTAACCCATTATTGTTGAAATTCAAAGCACCTTGTGGTTTTTATCTCCAGAAGCTTGCTACTCAAAGATTGGTCTCTGCGTGGCCTTTAATATGCATATGATATGTGGCTCTTATTAAAATGCAGACTGTGATTCACCTGGGGGTAAGGCCTGAAGAGCCTGTATTTCTAACAAGTTCCCACATGATGCAGATCCCAGGAATCCCGCTCACCGCGTCTCCAGAAGAAAATATACGCCAGTCCTTACGAATTCAGGAAAATCTCTCTCATTTTGATATTATTTTCAAAGTCCTGGTTTCATTAACATAGCCATAGAGTCATGGAATTTGAGGCTGGGAGGACTCTGAAAATTTCACAAGAACTGCTCCCTTATAGATGAGAAACCAAGGGTCTTTGAAGAGGGGGGCTCTGACCAGTGTCCTCATCCCCTTACTAGCAAGCCCTTCGAGGAGGAAGAATTGTTAATCTGGTTGTTCAGAGCTCAGGACATTAACTGGGCTGCTTGTAACTGGAGCATTAAGGTGCCTAAAGGGCCTGCATCCTTGCCATGACCTCTCTTCTTGCTGCTATAGGTGCTCACTCTCCCACTTCCTCCACTGGGGCAGCCAAGTGGGTGAGGTAGGCGAGCCCTGTTCTGCCCCTGGCGCTCTCCCTGTTTGCAGGCAATCTTAGGTTTTGCGTGTGGGATACGAGAGAAGAGTTGAAAACTCTTTCCCAGTTCCAGCCTCTAGGATCAGCTCTTTATCCCAATCTATCCCAGGGATAAGATCTCATTATGAACATGGTGTTACAGTCTTGCTTAGATAGATAATGTTCCCTGACTTATGAGATGAGACTAAATTTAATAGAAACCCTGGTTATAAATGCTCTGACACTACGTACTCTTTGTCGTACCCCAGTGCCTGGAACACAGTAGATCCCCAATAAAAATATTTATGAAGCAAATGATTGCTCCACTTGTATGAAATTTGTGTAATGTTGATACATGAAAACACTGATTTTGCATGGTTTTTAAAAGTACTGCAAAATGACGTTGCTTTCTCTGCGAAGAACCTAAAATCCTTACAAAGTAATTATTTGTTGCTCTCAGGCACTAAACTTTTTTATATTTATCATGGAAACTATTTTGTGCTTAAGTAAAACAATATGAAAATATAATATAAAGCCTCACAAGCATCACGACCCTGGAATTTTCCCATGAAGTTACCCTTGAGACCCAGCAGAGTGGATTCTGTTCCCAGAGACCCCTGCAATGTGCTTCCTGTCACGTGGCTTCTTTATGGTGAAGGTGAAATCTTTCCCCAGGTTTGTAGCAGCCAATCATTCTGATCCTTATGTCTTGGGTAGAAAAGAAAGTCTGCTAAACAAACTTGGAATTGCTTTTGTTCTGATAGGGCATCAGCTAAAACTGACCCTTCAATTGCAGCCCATGATTCCAAGGGCAGGCACAAGTGCTAAGTCCAGTGGTTACCTCTCACTTCGTACTTGACCTATCTACAGTAGTTGACAAGAATGTTTACTACTTTATCCTGAAAACACCTGCCTTGCTTAATTTTCAGGACTCCCCATTTTCTGGGTTTCACTCACATTTCACTCGTCATTACTTCTCCATTTCTTCAGCTGGTTTTCTTCATTTCCCACCCAGTTCTTGCACCTGGGAAACCCCCAAAGCTCAGCCCGCAAACCTACCTCTTCTCGATTTACACTCACTTCAAGGGTGAAACTCATTCAGTTCCTTGGCTGTTGTTTTTTAAATGTTTTTGCATAATGTTTACATATTCATATTTTGAGAGAGAGAGAGAGAAAGAGAACAAGCCAGAAGCCAGGAAGAGGCAGGGGGGTTGGGGGAGAAAAATCCCAAGTAGGTTCGTGTCTCAGCACAGTACCCAGTGTGGGACTCGAACTCACGAACTGTGAGATCATGACATGAGCTGAAACCAAGAGTCAGATGCTTAACCGACTGAGTCACCCAAGAGTCCCTCAGTCTTTTGGTTTTAATTGCAACTGTGGGCTCACTACTTCTAAATATATGCCCTAGTCTACACCTCTCCCTCCTGACTTCCAAGTCACCAATCACCTATTTAACATCTCAAGACACCTGAAACTTAAATCTGTTCAAATCCTGTTCACTTTTCTCTCCAATACACTTCTTGTGCAATGTCGTGCCATGTAAGAGAACAGTGACTCTATCCTGACAGTTACTTGGATTCCAAACTTTGAAGTCAGCTTTGGCTCCCTCCTTTCCCTTATACCCCACATACATGCTTCCAGCTCCACTTTCGAAGTAAATCATCATCTAACCACTTTTTACTCCTTTTATTACTATCATCAAACTACCATAGCCTTCTGGCTCGGATTTGTAAATAGACCCCAGAAGATGACCTTGCTTCCACTCTCGTGTCCTTCACTTCTCTGCCCACAACCTCCAATCACATCCCCATGTAAACTCAAAAATCCCAAACAATCCAACCAAATGAAACAACAGCAAAAATGCCCCGTGCAATGGTCTGCAATCTCCTCTGATCACTCAAACCACATTTCTATTACTGTCCCCCTTCCTCGCTTTCCTGCAGGCTTGCTGGCTTCCTCTTTTTCCTTGAACTTGGCTCTCAGCTGGACTTCTCTTGCCTCCCTGCAAGGACTGCTCTCCACCTCCCTCAAGTATTTGCACATGTGTCACCTTCCTAATGAGGCTTTCCCTGATATACCTATTTACAATTGCATTGCCCTTCTAGAACATTCCCCAACCTACTTTCCTGCCTTATTTTTCTCCAGGGAACAAATCACCTTCACAGTTGCTGCAGATTTGTTGCATTTGTTTATTTATATGTGTCTTCTCACTAAAATGTAAACTCCAAGACAGTAGGCATGTGTCTGTTTTATTCACTGCTATGTCTATTCTGTGTCAGACACCCCATACATATTTTTAATGAATGAATAAATGAATAAACCATATATAAGTAATACATAAAATGAATCATGATAAAATGCATAGGTAGTTACTTAATTAAAATGATCCTATCTTTTAAAAAAATTTTTTAAATGTTTTATTTATTTCTGAGAAGAGAGAGAGAGCGTGAGCAGGGGAGGGTCAGAGAGAGAGGGAGACACAGAATCTGAAGCAGGTCCAGGCTCTGAGCTGTTAGCACAGAGCCTGACGCAGGGCTCAAACCCACAAACCATGAAATCATGACCGGAGCCAAAGTCAGATGCCCAACCGACTGAGTCACCCAGGTGCCCTTAAAATGATCTTATCTTAACCCGCCCCTTCCACTTACAGCTCTCACCCTCAGCACTGCAGAGACAGTCAGCAAACAGGGGCTTACCTGCCTCAGTGTCATCTTCTCGAGTGCTGAGTTTAGGCACATGCCATGAGTTTGCTGATGTGCTACCTTTTATTCACCTTAAATTTTATGTAACTTAAATTTCTGAATCATGATTGATACCGCTAATAGTAAATATATTATCTATATTTATACATTTTATTTTTAAATGCCCCTTAAATGATTAAGGGAAGGAGGCACAACAGAAGGCTTTATTATCACTTGTGTTTGGTCTTAGAGTTTACTGTTTCACTTTGATTTTCTCAGTATGGCGAAATAAAAACATTTTAAAAAATACATACATATATACCTAAATATAAAAATGTAAGCATATATAATTGTATATAAAAGATACGAAGGTATTTTCATGTAAAAATCTCCTCAAGGGCATCAGATGTCTTATCAGGTCTGTGCCCGTTCTGGATAGGAAGCTAAATTATTGATTAGCAGAAGCAGTGAGGGGTTGGTATATGTTGCAGGCTACTGACCTGGCAGTTTTGCAAGGGATTGCATCTGCCTTACTAGAAGATGCTGTGGATCACTATAAAACAGACAAGAGTTGATTTGACCTTCAATTAAATAATCATACATAAATTTATGCAAAAAGTGGCTATGGCTTCACCCCACTCTGCAGGACTTAAGTATACAATTAGCAGGCATGTACAATTAAAAGAATGAAAACAGTGATAATGAGCCGAGTACACCCTGTAATACCTAGCAGTACCCTGACCTACTGCTTATCGGGCATAGATACAATATTTACATTTTCATTATTTACTTAAGGGTTTATGTAATTCACTGGTTAATAACTTAGAAATATGTCTTCAAAATTATTCTCTCTGAAAGTAGATCATGAAAGGAAAAAAATGCATTTGTAAGGCCAATTGTCTGATCCAATTAAAATATTTATTAAAATTATATAATATAAATTCAATGGCAAATAATTAGAATATGAATTTTTTTCTTGTGATGAAGAAAGAACAGTTTTCTAACTCTTCTCAGGTCATTACTGAAACATGGAATCAGTATTTGTAATTACAATATCATGAATACTTAAATTTCTCTCATGCTGGGAAAGCCATGATAAGATTACAGCTAGCACACTGATTTTGCTACATGACCTTTCAACTGGAAAACTCAAACTGTCTTACCTTAGAATGAACTGTTCCTTTCCACTCTACCTGACAGACAGAAAAATCAGAGAAATGCCTCTGATCCAAGAATTTGCTGTTTGCACAAAAGTCACAGGGATCGTTGAAGTTTGTAGGTGATACATTCATGACCCAAGTAGTCAAAACTACTGTTTCTAGTATGGACTCAATGTACTGGCTCTGTTTTGCACTGTTCTAGATTATGGTTCTCTAGTTTTCTCAGATGTAGGTACAATCTATAAAAAGAAAATGTCGACAAATATTGTATGTAACAATGGATGTCGTAATTCCAGCGAAGTACAATTTCCTTTAGTTCAGAAGATTGCATAAACTCAGTTCTTCAGGGTTATGTAGAATAAATTTTGTACCTTGATAGATAATGCCACTACATTCTAATTCACAACGTATTTGTCTGACATAAATGTATATTGCCAAATTACGTCCCCTTTAAAATATGAGAAAATTTATCTTTGTGCATACCATGTTATTATTTAATTGTCCATACCACCAAACACATAAAACCAGATTATATACTCTCTTTTGAATTTATCTCATCATATGCCTCCCCTCCCCCACCCCCCCATAGCAACTAGCTTAAAGCATATGGGAAGTACAAAGAAGAGGAACCTTAATGTCCTTTGTAAGCACTTTCTCCTATCTGTCATCTAGCACACTCCTTAGCTTGCTTCTTTTCTTGCTCTGTAGTCGTTCCATGGGTAAGAGTGACAACTAAATTAATTAACAATGGAAACTAATGGCAAGGACACTGACCAATCAGAACAGGTAGGGCCACAGCACTGTAGAAAGGACCTGGAGCCTTATGCTGGGTAGACGTTAACTTTTTAAGTGCCATTATGCGCGGGGATCCCAAGGTTCATTACAAAGGGGACAGGACAGCTAGGGTGGCCTGAGGAGCTAAGGATACTTATATTTACCATCCAGTGCAGAAGTAATTCAATATTTTAATAATCATGATAATACCTGTGTGGTGTGTCCGTTGACTAATGACAATCTAACCTATTTACATGACCTCAACTAACATACTCCACGAGACCAGCCAATCCATAGCGCTAGCAAGTCGATGACTTATTTTCAGCTGTAGACTTGTATTTCCAATGATCTGATGGAGAGAGTAAAAGCAGTATCTTGTTAATCCTTCCTACTAAGAAGTCCAAAATCCAGTGGCCTCTTTTCTCTATAAACTTAATTTTCCAGTTGTCTTCTCTTTACCTGTAAGAGCATGGCCACCCATTATGGCGTCTAGCCTAGGAACTTGAAACCACCTCTTACTTTACCCTGTCCCTCATCTTCAACATCCTGATTGCCAGCCTAGTTTATCTGTTCTGCGTCAGAAATAGCTCTGTCACTCATCTTCTTTGTTCCTACCACCACCGTAGCCCAGGCCTCCAAATCTCTTGTTTGTGTCCTTGCCATAGCTCTAACTTCCCTACTGCACACTCCCATTTCTTATCCATTGCTGAATGCAGATACAACTAGGATGCCTTCCCTGCCCCACAAATGTGAAGATTCTGCACTGATCATAAACTTGCTTCAATTTTCTACACCTCAAATTTACCGACTGACCTTTGAAGCCTCATTTTGTACACATATCCACACACCCAAACATCCTTATCATCTTTCCCATCAATTTCTACTTCCTGAGTGAAATTAATATTTTTCTACCTTTACACTTTTGCTCCTGCGATTTCTTCTTCCTGGAAAGCCCCCCTTCTCTCTCCCATCCCTGTCAAAATCCTTATTCCTGAAACCTCACTTCCCCCAAGAATTCTTTCCCAATCTGTCCAGACAAAATCAGTCACTTTCTAGTAAGTGTTCTACTAAAAGTCCTTTTAGTCTGTATTTGGCATTGATCATATTATGCCTTATTTTACTATTATTTGGGCTCAGAAGCCAAAAGCCTCTTGATATGTGAGACTGTATCTAAAGGCCTATAGCATCTAACGCAATACCTTAAATATAGCATGGACTTAACAAAATGTGTGGACTTATTTGCAGCCCCTCCATCAAGACATGAAGATTCACTGGTTAGTATTTCCAGGCTGGGGCACTCACAAAGCCTCTCATCTGACTTTGATCTGTGCAGTGAGTCAGGACATCACAGACTAGTCAGACACAAACTCCTTAATCACCTGAGACAGAACACAATTTGATTCTTGCCAAATACCTTAGATCAACACATACATTACCTAAAAGTGGTTTGTTTTCCGGATAAAATGTTTACCACAAAGAAAATTTGTAGTCTATGTGATTAGATTAAAAAACTTAACATAAAACCAAGAAATATTACTTCTGCAATTTTGTCTTGTCTGTAGATATCCCTTTTACAATTCTTTTGGCCTATATTCACCTTATAAGTTGAACTGAAATTCTGCATAGTTGAGGTCTGGCTTCCAAATATGGAAGGTTCATCAATGGAATGGAGTCGTTGCTACAAAGTACAGCAGGAATTCAGGACGCCCCTTGAATTCAATTTAGCATCCATTTATTGAGCAGATACACGGTGGGAGACGAAAAAAGGTGCAGGATACGTGATGCCTGTCCCATGATCTCTTAGACATGAGTAGTTCAAGGCCAGAACACGTGAGAAATCTCTTTCCACAAAATATTTTGAGATCTTACATTTGAATAAAGCTTGACGGGAAAAACTTGCAGGGAGAAAATTGAATGTGTCCTATTTGTTGGGAAAAATGCTGTCATACTCAAACCTTTCTCAAGTCTGTGCCAGATACTCTACTTGGTGCTGAGGGCAAAGCTTAACAAATACAGTCACTTCTCACAAGGAATTTACTATATCTCTAATTGTGTTCAAATTTTATCTCCTCAAAGTAAATTTAACAGTTCCTTATTTGCAACTGCAGTACACAGAGTCATGAAAATAACTCAAAAAATACCACCCGTGGCCTTGACATCTGATCTTAGCATCTAATACTCATCGATGTTCAGAGTGGAAGTTCTGTGACACATCCTATTCAGAAAGACAAAATCCGAAGCTCTATGTATTTTACAAAGGTAACTTTACACAATGCCTCCTCCCTTCCCTTTATCTAACATCCCTGAGACTTATACCTGGCTCCCTAGATTATTTTTACAATCAACAATGCAATATTCACCTTAAAATTTTTTTTGCACCTCAAGGAACATGTTTTATTTATTTATTTTTTTGGCAATGGTTATCAATAGTCAATGAAAATAGCCAACTGTCGTAATACCATACATCATTACCATGTTTAGCTTATTTAAGGATCAATAGTCCTTGATTAACAATTTCCTTCAGAATTTCCAACCCAGATGACTCATGCACATTTGAAACATATGGCAAATAATTCACTATAAAATAAAGAATGATATCAAATCACATTTCTTTAATTAAATTCCTTGCTGTATGCTTTATTCAGATCTGTATACAATGCCATTTGTATAGAATGCTAAGCAAAAAAAGTAACCGTTAATATCGGGGGCTATTGCTGTAAAAGTATGTTATCTTTTATATATATCACAGCATTACTTATTATCAGCTTCACACATAGCACTTTGCCTTTGATTTACACAAACAACTGTAAATGTTTTATATATTTGTGAGGAAGTGAATGATATTAGACCATCAATCCATGGGGACTGCAAATCAGGAAAAAAAAAAAGGCTATTACATTTCAGAAGCTGTTAAATCAGTTGTGCCCCCTGGCTGATTTTGTCAGCTATATTTGCTGTGGGTAAAACCGTTGATGCTGGAATACCGGAGCAGCCCTGAGAGTGCTGGAGAGTAAATAGCAGCGCAGTTGTAAACTACACCACACATCTCACGCCTAGCGCAGAAGCCCGGCTTACGCTTTCCTCTGAATAAATCCAGCAGCTTTAAAAAGAGCAAGAGAGAGAAAGAGAGAAAAGGGGAGGGGAGAAGAAGGCAAAACAGGGCCCATACCTTCTGTCACTGCCTCTAGCTCTGGCCCCTCAGCAGCCTGCCAACAGGACACTGTTCTGCCAGTTGTAAATTTTAATTGGCCATCTGGGGAAAGCACAAACCACTGACTAGAGATTAATCAGCAAATTAACCTAGGCATAATACACATCTCCCAGTGGACCCGAAGCAGCTCCAGGCTGGGGCAGAGCCGCCCAGGGAGGCAGGGGAACTTGTATAGAACGCTGTTACTGCTCACTGCCATGCAGGAGAACATCTTCTCGGAGTCCTGAAATTCCCTTTTGTGTGATCTTGTTAGTGCCCCTGATTTGTATGGCAGTCGCAAAGAGCTTTTTTTCCCTCTTCCTCCCTTCCTTCCTTCCTTCCTTCCTTCCTTCCTTCCTTCCTTCCTTCCTTCCTTCCTTCCTTCCCTCCTTCTTTCTTTCTTTCTTTCTTTTTTATAAAGTGCTAAACACAGATGGCACAGGTACCATGATTGCCAGAAAAAGTGTTGATGAATCAGTGAAAGTGACAACTTTTCTCTAGTGGGCTATTCACTTGGTTTGCGAAAGCAGCTACAGGAAGAAAACAATAGTGTACTTGGATTGTTACCAGCTCCATGGATTGCCCCCCTCCCCATCATTTATTTAGCCCATTTCTTGAGTGACATGGAATGTCTTTTCTCAGCTGCTGCACTGTAAAAATAGATTTGTGAATAATAAAGCGTCCTTCTTCGAACCTAGATTATAGAAATTAATTTAAGCCACATGTACATTTATATAGGAGGGTATGGCCTCAGGTCTTGCAACAAAATAGTCTTCTAATTAGCTCATGGCCACACCCTGAGCTGAGATGGGGCAAGAGGTGACAAACACCACAAAGATAAAGTGAGGGACTGAAGGGAATTTGGGTGGCTTTGATGTAAAGTAGAAGTGAAAAGATAGATCAGAAAAGTCATCTTTACACAGCTTTTGGAATAATGGAAGGGCCTTATGCATAATAAGGTTCTTTAAGATACAGAGTATCAAGAAGAGTCAGCGGTGATACAACAAAGCCCAAATAAAGGACGCATTGAATAAACTTGTTTGAAGCGGCATAGGGGATATTAGAACAAGATTCCATCTTGTTGACAGTCACGTCTCCAGAATTTAGCTTCGTACTTAGCATAATGGCATATTGTAGGCACTCAATCTGTCTCAATGAGAGACATATCCAGCTTTAATAAGATTAAAAGTCACTGTGCTAGTAGACATGCCTCCTACTGCCTTTCTTGTCTGTAGACCCAGCTCAATGAGCAGCAGACTATATGATGAGAGTCTCTACTCAAACCACCCCTTGAGGCACCATTCACAGACTGGCGAGAGACCTAGGACATCACCCAGTGCAGAGATCTTGACCAAAACGTAGAGAAGCTGGTCCAATAGATTCGTTTCTTAGGAACTTGGAAGTTAGACACCAAAAGACTCAGTTAGTTAGCAATGAACTGGTAACATAAAGGCTGTGAATACACAGGACAAAGTGGGTGATGTGGCGCTTTGGGGGGTTATGTTCAAACAGAGGAAGCCCAGGCTGAAGAGAAGAACAGAACCAACTCGCGGGGAGGAGTGGCCTGTCTGTGTCAGTTCTATATTTTCCGAAGCCTACTTCTACTTCTTCTGGTCTCCGATTGAATGTGCTTTGAGTGAATTTACATGGTGCTCTGATCATTGCAACCAAAAGAACCTTGATCAGAACAACCATAAATGGTAATGACACCATCATGAGCCAATGGTCTGAGAAGACACATAAACTAGTAACTGTCCCCCATCCCTTCCAGGAAGTGCACAGAATTCAGGAACTCTGAAGCACGCTGGTCATTTTCAGAAATACAAGTCATGGCAGGCCATTTTATATGACTCTGCTCTGACCCACCACTAAATCACACAGACCCATTTCACCTGCCTCTGGCAAAATAGATAGATTCTTTCCTTTCACAAACAGGTATGGATTTCTTTCTGGTTTATTACATTATTGCAAGCAATGCTGCCTGCCAAACCGCATACCCTTAAACTGAAATGGCTTCTGGCCGAGTGCTGGATTATCTGTGACAGTAAATCAGTCAATATGCACGGCCTAGAGAACACAGCAGTTAAATAGATGTCTTTGTCTTCAGGTGGGGAAACCTTCCGTCACATACCCAACTCAACTCCTAATGAGGCCTTCTAAAAAGCTCTTATTTAAGTAGTATTTTAAATCAGCCATCAGTTTATTGTGAGGTTTTATACAGAGTATAAAGGCATGAAAAGAGAGTAGGCCACAGTTCGAATTAAATAATATAATGCGGTAACTGATAAAAAGAAAATGTTAGAGTCTCATAGAATTTGTAATATTAAAAAAAGAACTTTTCAAAGTGTTGACATGTCTGGCCTGTGTCCACTGAATCTGACTTAAATGCTCTGCCTGTGTAGGCTGCATACAGGAAATGATTTCTAACTCAATAGTTATTGGAGAGTGTAGTCAGTATTTTCAGTGAACACTGGTGGATGGATTTCTTTATCTCCTCTGGGAGGGATATGATCCAAAGGTTAGAACAGGCTCAAATAAATTCTGTTCAGTTTGTGTGGTCTCTCCTGAATTATTCCAAAGCCACCCTGTCTAGCTAGCATCAACTCTGTTCCTCTCCTTCACACTATCTCAATTACATATATATGAAAAGTTGTAGGAAATGGTATTTACTCATTTGTAAAAGCATTAGAGATTCTTGACTAGAAGATAACTGGAGTACAAAAGTACAGAAGAGTATCACGATAATAATACTATAGATCACCGGTTGCTTTGCTTGCACATAGCTTCCCACATAATGAATATTTTAAAAAAATAAAGGGGAAAGAGATTCATGGTAATATTTTTAGTTATATACTTCACTCTTCCAAATATCTTCAAATAACTTGCAATCTTATATTTCGTCCTTAGATCTAAAACTAAAATAGTTTCCTGGGGATGATTTCATACAATGTTGCTAATATGTACACCTGACTCAAGGAAGCAGAAACACATGATAATCAAGTAAAAAATAGATTAATTAACAACAGTGGGGATTGCACAAAGCACGAGGTATATTTATTTATTTGATCTGCTCACAAGAGTGACTTACAGGATCCTTCATAGGTGGCTTCTCTTCCCTCCTTCCCCATTTCCTATCACATTCCACATAGCCCATGCTCCAGCTACCCGGAACTTTTCTGTTTCTGCAACGTATCATGGCTTTCTATGACCAGATATCTTGAACATCCTCTACTCCCTAACAGGCTTCCAACCTTTTTCATCTTCTTACCTAGAAAACTCCCACTCATCTTCAAGACCTTGGTCACCTGTTGCTTTGGGAAGCTTTTTCCGTCTTCTTCATGGAGAGTTAATTCCTTTACCCTCATGGGCCCCAACCGCACTTGGTCATACCGCCAAACCATTGTTTTAACTTTTGTCACATCTTATATTGAAATTTATCTGTTCACTTACGACTTCCCAAATAGGATATGAACTCTTTGTGGACTAAGCTCAACACCCAGCATAGTATTCCATATGAAGTAGACATTGTATGAAATATTTGGTGAATGAGAACACTAATGAATTACTTGCAACAGTGGTAGCATTAGGTATACTGGCAAAGATTCTCCATTTTCTGAATGGATTTCAGGACCAATATTGTTTATCTTGATGGCACTTCAGCTATAATTAAAGATGATCTTGGGGGGCCTGGGGTCTCAGCCAATTAAGCATGTCCAACTCTTGATTTTGGGTCAGGTCATGATCTCAGGGTTGTGAGATCAAGCCCCGCATCTGGCTCTGCATTGAAACATGGAGGCTGCTAAAGATTCTTTCTCTGTCTCTCTCTGCTCTGGCCCCATTCATGTGCGCGCACTCTCTCTCTCTCTCCCCATCTCTTTAAAAAAAAAAAAGAAAGAAAGATGGTCTTGGCTTGCATAGCTTCTGTTATTTTATCAACTCTTTTGGGGAATAATGTCAGACAATTAAATGTATAATTAAAGATAGCTGTGTTTTTCATAGTTTCACTTTTTTAAAAACTTTGTTGAGAATACTGTATATATAATTAAATATACCAAGTTTAAGTATACAGTTCATTGAGCTTTGCCAGATGTATATATCCTACAAGTAGTGTAACTCATATCCCCATTATAATGTAGAACATTTCTATCACATCAAAAAGTTCCTTTATATTCCTTTCCAGTCAGTCTGCTCCAGGTTACTATTCCAGGCAACCAGCTCTTATTTTGACAACTATAGATTGGTTTTGGTTTTTCTAGAATATAAATATATATTTATATTCAGTATAAATGGAACCATAGTGTGCACCTTCTTGTGTATTGCTTTTTTGCTCAAGTTATTATATGTATCAGTGTAGTATTCATTTTTATTCCTGAGTGATATTACATTATATGAGTATACATTTTTCTTATCCATTCACCAAGGAACATTTGGGTTATTACCAGGGATTACCCATTATGAAGAAACTGCTGTGAATATTTGTGTACAATTCTTTCTGAGATAATTATTTTTAAAATTTCTTACCTAGGATTGGAACTGTTACATCATATGGAAGTGTGTATTTAGCTTTATAAGAAATTGTCAAAGTGTTTTCTTAAGTGTTTATACCATTATCTTCTTCCATCAGCAATGTTGGAGAGGTCTAGATGCTGTTTAGCCTAGTTGACACTAACTATTGGCTATTTGTTTGTTTGTTTTTTAATTTCAGCCATTCTGTTACACATGAAACGGAACATCATTCTGGTCTACTCTGAATTCCCCTGATGATTAATAATGTTGAAAATTATTTAATGTGCTTATTGGCCATTTGAATATCTTCTTTAAAATTGTTCCATTTAATTCATTTACCCATTTTAATAAAGTAGGAGAAGTAGTAGGTGAGTTCTTATAGTTATTTTTTATTATTAAGCCATGTTAGTTATATTGTTATATATTGTTATTATTAAGTTATGTGAGTTTTCCTTATAGTCTAGATATAAGTATGTTTACAGTTATACATATACAATGAAAAATTGTTTCTCAATTTTGCCTTTTCATCTTACGGATGTTGTCTTCTGACCTATTATCTCTTCTGACTTAATACTTATGCATATTTATGATATGAAGTGAAAGTCATAATTCATTTTTTTCCATATGGATATGCAGTTGCTCCCACGCCATTTGTTGAAAACTGTACAATTTCACATGTTAAATTATGTTGACACCTTGTTGAAAACAGGTAGGCCATAGATGTGTGGGTGAATTTTTAGAATTTCTAATTATCCATATATCTACCTTTACATCAATGCCACACTATTATGATTACTATCACCTTGTTACTTTTAAATACTGTTTTTCTGTTTTCTATTCTATTTTATTAATTTCAGTCATTAAAGCCTTGCAAGTAGGCTATAGAAGGCCTTCAAATTTATTCTTTTTTTAAACTATTGTTCTCTATTGTTTTCAGTATTGTTATAAATTTTGCATTTCCTTATAAAACTTATAATAAATTCTTGGTTTCTACAAAGTGCTTACTGAGATTATGATTTAGATTGTGCTGAATCTATAGACTATTTGGGAAAGAATGGACATCTTAACTACACTGAATCTTCCTACTGTGTATTTAAAGTATATTTTCATTTTTTGGTTATTTTAAAATTTTCTCAGCAAGACTTTTTAATTTTCAGTGTAGAAATTTTACACATTTTTAGTTAAATTTATTCCTAAGTAATCTGTGGTTTTGAAGCTATGTCTTTAAATTTCATTTTTCAATCTTTTGCTGTTAGACATGGACAATTGAATTTTGTTTATTGATATTATATGTTGTGATCTTGATAAATTCATAGATTAATTCTAGTAGATTTTGTAGATTATTTAGGATTTCCTATATAGACAATCATTTTATCTTGCAAATAGAGACTTATTTTGCCTTTCCAAGATTTAAGCTTCTTTTCTTTTTTCTTTTTTTAGCATTATTGTACTGGACCTCCAGCACATATTGAATAGGAAATGCAAAAGCTACATTCTTGCTCTGTTCCTGATCTTAGTAGTAAAGCATTCAATCTTTAAAATTTAATATGATATTTTATTAGTAGGTTCTAATAGATGACCTTTCTTGGGTTAAGATAGTTGTTTTCTAGTTCTCTTTTCCTAAGAATTTTTACTTTATTATTATGACACTGCTAAGTGCTTTTTATGCATCTAATGAGATTATTTAATTGTTTTGAATGATTATGAAATATCACACCAATTCTGAATTTATGCGACAAACTTATATGGTCATGGTGTATTCTTTTCTTTTTATATATTGCTGAATTGAATTTGCTAATATTTTGTTGAGAAATTTTGTGTCTATGTCTGTGAGGAATATTGGTAATTAATTATCTGGTATTGTCTTACCAGGTTATAGGGTTATGCTGGTTTCATAAAATAAAGGAAGCATTTACTTTTTCTCTATTTTCTGGAAGTTTATGAAAGATATTATAATTCCTTCTTTAAAATTTATATAGAATCTACCTGTAAAATCATCTTGCCCTGGAGCTTCTTTATGGAGGAGTTTAAAAAATTTTTAGTCAAAAATTTTCAATAGAAATGTAGCTATTCTGATTTTCATTTTTTATTAAAAAATTATTTACATTTATTCATTTTTGAGATAAGCATGAGCTGGGGAGGGGCAGAGAAAGAGGGAGACACAGAATCCAAAGCAGGCTCCGGGTTCTGGGCTATCAGCACCGAGCTAAATGCAAGGCTCAAACCTACAAACCGTGAGATCATGGCCTGAGCTGAAGTCAATGCTTAACAGATTAAGCCACCCAGGTGCCCTTGGCTATTCTGATTTTCTATGTCTAATGTGTCAATTTTGAAAATTAGTGGTGTATTTTATGAAATTTCCCATTTCATCTTTGCTATTTAACTTATTGACATAAGGATAGTCAAAACATCACCTTTATTATTTTAATGTCTGTAGGATCTGTAATGATATTTTCTGCTTTCATTCCTGACATTGGTGGTTTTGACTTAATTAGTTTTATCTAAGTATAATCAATTTTACCAATTTCTTCAGAGAAACAATTTTGAGTTTGGTTAATTTTCTTT
Source organism: Hyaena hyaena (assembly GCF_003009895.1). Classification (NCBI taxonomy): domain Eukaryota; kingdom Metazoa; phylum Chordata; class Mammalia; order Carnivora; family Hyaenidae; genus Hyaena; species Hyaena hyaena. The sequence continues at coordinate 145,509 of NW_024081068.1, forward strand.
ACCATTTTTCTGTTTTCTGCTTTATTGTTTTTGCTATTATTTTTATTATTTTTTCTTTTATGCCATTTGGGTTAAATTTGTTCTTCTTTATTATACCTTTTTTTTCACATTTACAAGGTATGAACACTAAAATGTGCAAATCTTCATCATTTTGCAATATATACAAATATCAAAACAATAGTGGTAATAGTTTTTTGTATACTCTACATACAAGCTCCTTATAATATATGTGATTGATAAATATTTTCTCCCATTTTGCGGGTTATCTTCTTTATTTTTTTGATAGCCTTTTGAAGCACAAAAGGGTTTGATTTTGACAAAATCCAGTTTAACCTAGTTTTTCCTTCATCGGTTGTGCTTTACTATGATAGCTAAGAAACTAATGCCTATTTCAAAGTCATGAAGGTTTGCACCTACATTTTTCTTAAGAATTTTATAGGGTCTTAAATTTACATGTTCTCTTAAATTTAGGTTTTGAATTCATTTTGAGTTAATATGATTTTTGGTGTATGGTCCAACTTTATTCTTTTTCATGTGGCTATTGAGTGTTTCCAGTATCATTGAATTGTCTTGGTGCCTTTGTCAAAATCAATTAACTTTAGATATATGGGTTTCTTTCTGTACTCTCAACCTTATTTGATGGGTCTGTACATCTATCTTTAGGCCAATATCATATAATCTTAATTTCCGTAGAATTCTGGTAAGTTTCAAAATGGAAAAATGTGAATTACCCAACTCTGTTCTTTTTTAAGACTGGTTTGACTGGGACACCTGGGTCGTTCAGTCAGTTGGGCATCTTAGGACATTATCTCATGGTTGGTGAGTCTGAGCCCCACATTGAGCTCAAGGTCTCAGCACAGAGCCTGCTTCAGATCCTCTGTCCCCCTTTCTCTCTATTTCTCCCCCACTCATCCCCCCATAATACATTTTTAAAAAATTATTTTAACTATTATGAATGTCTTGCATTTACATATCATTTGTGGAATCTGCTTGTCAATTTCTTTAAAAGGAAAAAAGACAAATGAGACTTAGATAAGGGCTGCATTGTATTTGTAGATCTATTTAGGAAATATTGCTAGCTTAACACTTCCAGTCCATGAATATAGATATATTTATATTGTCTTAAGTCCCTTTTAATTTCTTTTGTAGCTTTTGGTGCATCCCAGTCTTGCATTATTTTTGTTCTTGTTAAACTTATTCCTGAAAATTAATTTTTGATACTTTTGTAAATAAAAATATTTCATTTTCAGATTGTTCATTGCCAATGCGTGGAAATACAACTGATTTTTGCATATTAATTTTATATCTTGCAGTGTTGCTGAACCCACTTATTAATTAATTATAATAGCTTTCTTGTGGATTCTTTAGGATTCTCTATATACTTCATGCATCTGCAAATAAAGATAGTTTTATTTCCTTTCCAATTTGGATGCCTTTTATGTATTTTTCTTGCTTAATTGCACTGGCTAGAACTTCTAGCACAATAAGGAATAGAAGTGGATAGATTGGACATCCTTATCTTATTCCTGATCTTAGGGAGACAGCTTCAGTCTTTCAGCATTAAGTATAATATTAGTTATGGGTTTTCCATAGATGCCCTTTATGGAGTTAAGGAAGTTTCCTTCTATTTCTAGTCTATTGAATATGTTTTAATCATGTGAGAGTGTTGGATTTTTGTCAAATGCATTTTCTGAATCTTTTGAGATGATGTGTTTTGTCCTTTAGTCTAATTTGATAGTACTCAGCCTCCAAATTCTTAATCTCCTGAGGGCTCTATGATTACTTAGATTTAATCTCTGTAGAGGGCAAATGGAGTGGAGAAGGTTTCTAAATCCCAAGGTGTACCCTTTTAGTTGCCTTTGATGGATACCCACAGTTTTTGTGAAATGTTAAAGACATCTCATCCTGCTTGCTGGGCTGGCCTGGCAATGTGAAAATTATCTCACCCAAATGGTTTTTCACAATGGTTTCTCACCCAAATGGTTTTCTCTGATGCTGTCTCAATCCTGAACAATGGATTAACATTGGCCAATGGGATTTAAGAAGAATTAGTATTAAATCCATTATCTACATTTTTAAAATATTCACAAAAAATGAGAGTTGATGTTGTAATAAAAGCTCATATATAGAAGACCTAGAATTTTTGTGAACAAGAATCTCAGTAAAAATCAATAATGTGATTAGTTTGTTTAAAGTAAAGAAGGGAAAAAACCTTGAACTTTTAGCAATGTGGCTATGTTACTAAGTATATAACACCCTTATCAAGGGAGGTAATAATCCTATTAAACATGACATCAGTCAGGTGGTCATGCCTGAAGGTATGTGTACTTTCCTGGACTTTAACTAGAAGAACAACATCAAAGAAGTACCAATAAATTAAATAAGATGGCTTATGTTCTAGCAAATTGTGTCAAGGAAAAAAATGACTGAAAGAGCTGTGTATTTTAGCCCACAGAAAAGCAAAACTAGAGTAGTGGCACAACCTATGACTTGAAGTATTCAACCATTCTAAGGATTATCATGTGAAAAAGGAAATAATCCAGACTATCCTGACTGCATCAAAGGACAGAACTTGTACTAATCAATAGACAGAGACAAACTATCATTCAAGATACAGAAAAACTCTGTAATTATAATTGTATACCAATAGTAAAGTGGTTTTCAAAAATGACTTGAAAGACAGTAGTAAGTGAATGAAAGATATAATAAGGTTTTATCAAGTCATGGTAAAATGAAAGGCAGTTTGTGTGCCAATGAGAATTTAGCAGTGTTCGGAGTGGGAGAAATGTAGAAATAGAATCAGTCTGATGTTCCCAGTTGTATGTTGCCCAATGAAGTGTTCATTTATTTGGTTCATTAAAGTCACCCAGTCGACCTTATGCGACACCAAATACATGTATGCAGTGTTAAATTCACACTAATGGATTATGTCAATGATCACAAATGACACATTGTCCATGGATGACTTAGAAAGGACAACTACTGCAGCAGCAAAATGGGCATTTGGAGCCTCAGCCACTCTCCAAGTGTAGACTCTACAATGGGTATGTGCACTGATTCCTTTTTCATTCTTCTGAATAGTCCTCAAGGATATAACAGATACAACCCTGTAACTTGTGTGTTCAGGACAGGAATTACAATAATAGCATTCCTTCAAATACAATTAAATACAGACCTCTCAAATGGATGGTGAGTCTCACACTGAAAAGGACGTCAGCTCCAACTCTGGTTCTTCAAGGTTGATCTTCTCCTTAGGGACCTCACATGAATCCCTATGCCACGTATTATACAGGTTCAGGGGTTACCACTCCTTTGAGTCTGTTCAAGCCGGTAATGGACATATAATTTGATCTTAACCCTCCAATAAGGCACTTGAGAATAGTCCATTGAATTAAGTCAATATTTTCTAAAAGCTATCTATGTTCACAGGACTGAAAATTACATGGCATATAGCTATACTTCTCTTTTTAGAAGAAATATTTTATGAAGATGAAGTAATATCATTTATTTAAACTTGGTGACGTGTCTAGAGTGTACTTTTGCATATTTCTCTGAATCATCATTTTATTTAAGTCACACACCTAGTGTTCAAATCCTAGCTCTGCCACTTATAAGCTATAAGCTATTTAAATTACATAACCTTGGTTAAATTGCTTAATATTGTAGTTCCAATATCCTCATCTATGAAGTTATGATAATGAGTACCTATTTTAAAGGGTTATTGTGTGAATTTAATGAGTTAATTATGTACAGGGTACTTAGAGCAGTGCCTAGAGCATAATACATGTTCAATAAATGTAATACATTATTACTACACAAAAATATTTATTAAGTATCTATATATATAATCCAGAGGTCAGTTGGAGTCATAGTTAAAAAAAAAATCTGCATAGGACTAACAAAACTCTCATTCCTCTCCTGTGGAAATGCAGCATATTACTTAAGATCTTTCTGAATTCCACAAATTCTTTTATACTCCACACTCATCTTCTATTTGGATGCCCAGATATGGCTGGTTTTTTTCTTTTACTAATTTCTCACAAATAATTTACTTGTTTAAAAAATGTTTATTTATTTATTTTTTTAGAGAGACAGTCGAAGGGGCGGGGGGTGGGGGCAGAGAGAGAGAGAATCCAGGGCAGACTCCATTCTCAGCACAAAGCCCGACGTGGGGCTCAGTCTCACTACTGTGAGATCAGGACCTGAGTCAAAATCAAGAGCTTAACCAACCCAGACACCCAGGGGCCCCACTCACAAATACTTTAAAAAAGAAAAAAGGAAGATATATCCTCTTCCAGGCTTCCATATATTTCTTTCTCCTAAATTTCCAGGCTTTTGTGTGCATATCAAGTTTTCCAAAATGTTTGGGGAGATGAAGAGAAGTTATGTATAGAAATGCAAACAAATAAAATTAAAAAGTGAATATCCTGCATTTTAAAAGCCCTTGGCCTTTCTGATATGATACTCAGCCACCCCTAACCTCCACTTTCTCTTCTCCACTTTCTTTTCTCTAATAACCATGATAGCCAAAATAAACAGTTAAAAAATACCCCTCCCTTATTTGAATGATGGAAAAATTCAATCTCTCCAGCCCAAATCCTCACAAATTCAGCTCCATGGTTGAGTTCACAAGACAAGATGAAGTTGAAATGATTATTTATACAATCTCATAGATCTCTTTATTAGAGCCTTATTTTTCCTCCTAGGCTTCATCTGAAGGGAGGGGTGCTTTTAGTCCTCTTGTTATATATATATATAGTGAATTTTTCTAGATCTTCTAGGAGAAATCATGATAAAAGAAATAATTTCTAACTGCATCTGAACCTCAATTCAAACTGACAAAGCTATCCTTTACCATATATGTATATATGTATACATATGTGTATATATGGTAAAGGATATATGTATGTATGTATGTGTATATATATATATATATATATATATATATATATCTACACAACTCTGTCTATTATGTTTTTCAATCTCATGTTCAAATTTGATGCATCGGGGTTCCTGGATAGCTCAGTTGGCTTAGTGACCAACTCTTAATTTCAGTTCAGGTTTCAGTCTTACAGTTTGTGAGATCAAGCCCTGCTGAGATCAAGCCCTACGTTGGGAGTAGCCAGCACTGTTAGCACAAACTACTTCAGATTCTCTCTCTCCCTTTCTTTCTGTCCCTCCCCCCTCAAAATAAATAAGTAAACTTAAAAAAATAAGAATAAAATAAAACTTGGAGCTTTTTGTACTCTAGGTTGGGGTAAAATTGGATACTCAGCAAGTCCTTGTTGATGGCAGTGGCATTCAAATCATGTTTATGAACATATTGGACTAAGTTTAGGTCTAGCCATGTGATATACCAGGAATCAGCAGATCTGGGATGGTGTTGATTCTTCTACCTCAGAAGCCTTATAAAGTCTCTGAGCTCCTCTGGGGCCTGTATCATATCAGCTGTAGTGTATCAGTTTCACATTTCCAATTCCCTATATTCTCCCAAACACAAGGAAAAGCTGTGATAAGTCAGAGGGAGGTAGCTTGCATCATAGAAAGTGCATGAGTTTTAGAGTCAAACTGAGTTATAATCCAATGTCTATCTTTGGGCAAATAAAAATATAATCAATAAGTATTCTCTTGCCACACTGCTGTGAGCATTAATGGAAATAACATGTATGAAATTTGTGCCCAGAATGTCAGTTTCATAAGTTATAAGTTTCATAAGTTACAAGTTCATGACCTGAACTGAAGCCTGATGCTTAGCCAAGACATCCAGGTGCCCTTAACTTCTGTAAAGCCCTTAGAATAGCACCAGGCCCAGACTCAAATATACACAACAAATAGATACAATTCCTTCTTTGTAAGATTCTAGCATCAAGAATTTCGAAAGATTTATAAGTAATTGTTAATGTCAACAGCTGAAATTGTATCTTTTCCATAGATTTTTGTGAAACTTAAAAAACAAAAAAAGAAAGATCATAATGTTGCCTGTAAAATTTTGGTAATCCCATTGATTGATGTTGAAATGTTGATACTGAACTATTCTTGAATGAATCATTGTAGCACAAAATGTCCATGTTCTGAGCCACCTGTGATTTCACATTCATTCCACCTGCCTCACCTTTATATGACCACACAAAACCATGTGTTGAGGAGAAAAAAGCAATTTTCTGCAGAGGTTAATTTCTGTGGCTTCTTGACCAGAAGTGCTGTGGGTAGATATGAAATCTTATTTGTATTTAAGTGGAGGATATTTTCCTAGTTTTGATATAACTAATTTAGGACAAAGGGCTAATATGTTGGCTGACTTAAACTGTCATTCTGATGTTTGCTTTATTTTAAATAAAACAATTTATAAGGGGAAAAGGAAATGCAAGCTCACGAATTTTCCTTAAAGTGTGGAAGACTGGGATAGGCTTCCCCTTGTTACATAAAGAGATGGTATCCTGATAATTTTAAACATTCCAATCAATTGTATAAGTAGCATATTTATACAGTGTTCATGTTGAAAAAATTAGTGATTCCCTCCAACACAAATCTTTACCATAGGAATGTCTTATTCTCAGTGATTTAATTTTAACATCTAAAGAAAACTATGGTTTACATATCTGTCTTGCTGTAAGAATGCCATCTAGAACTCAAGCTTGTTGATGTCTGTGAGTTTTTTCTATTGGTTGTTATATTCTGCCGTGCCTTGGGAGATTTGTATACTTATTGTCTGGGTCTGAATTAATGTGTATATGGTATATATGGTGCTTAAGTTAAACTAGTATATCTCAAGCCAGCAAGTTTTGCTACTTGGATGGATGAAGGATATAAATTCTATGATTTTGTCATTTTGAGGACTCATGAATATGCCATTGTGTATCACCTTGCTGCTGAAGAAAGACAAGGCTCAATATGTGCCTTTAAAATCTGTATATGTATAAATATATGTAAATATATTTTCTCCTTCTGGTTATTTCATTGTTATATGGTTTAGCAAATAATTTGGTTGAGATGATTGCCTTAATTTGAAGAGAACTTTTGGCAGAAAAAATAGTTAGGAATCAAATATATATTTTTTAACTTCTTTTTTTTCTTAGATTTAGGTTAATTAACATTCATGTAGTCTTGGCTTCAGTGGTCCATCTCTTACATATGACACCCAGTGCTCATGCCCTCCTTACTGCCCATCACCCATTTAACCCATCCTCCAACCTGCCTCCCCTCCAGCAACCCTCAGTTTGTTTACTGTATTTAAGAGTCTTTCATGGTTTGCCTCTTTTTTTGTTTTTATTTTATTTTTCCTTCCCTTCCCCTGTGTTCATCTGTTTTGTTTCTTAAATTCCACATATGAGTGAAATTATATGATATTTTTCTTTTTCTGACTTATTTAGCTTAGCATAATAAACTCTAGCTCTATCCACATTGTTGCAAATGTCAAGATTTAATTCTTCTTGATCATTGAATACTATTCCATTATATAAATACACTATATATATGCCACTTCTTCTCTAGCCATTCCTCATTTGATGTACATTTGGGCTCTTTCCATATAGTTTGGTTATTGTTGACGGCACTGCTATAAACATAGGGGTTCATGTGCTCCTTCAAATCAGTATATTTGTTTGTATCTTTTTAATAAATATCTAGTAGTGCAATTGCTGGATCATAGGGTAGTTCTATTTTTAAGTTTTTGAGGAACCTCCATACTATTTTCCAGAGCAGTTGCACCAGTTTGCATTCCCACCAAATGTGCAACATGCAGAAGAATGAAACTAGACTGTTATCTTATACCACACACAAAAATAAATTCCAAATGGATAAAAGACCTAAATGTGAGACAGGAAACCATCATAATCCTACAAGAGGAAACAGGCAACTACCTCTTTGACCTCAGACACAGCAACTTCTTACTTGATATGTTTCTGGAGGCAAGGGAAATAAGCAAAAATGGACTATTGTAACTTCATCAAGATAAAAAGCTTCTGCATGGTGAAAGAAACAATCAACAAAACTAAAAGGCAACTGATAGAATGGAAGAAGACATATGCAAATGACATATTGAATAAAGGGTTAGTATCTAAAATTTTAAAAGAACTTACCAAACCCAACACCCAAAAAACAAATAATCCAGTGAAGAAATGGACAGAAGACATAATAGGCATTTTTCCAAAGAAGACATCCAGATGGCTAACAGACACATGAAAAGATGCTCAACATCACTCTTCATCAGGGAAATATGAATCAAAATGAGATACCACCTCACACTTGTTAGAATGACTAAAATGAACAAGTCTGGAAACAACAGATGCTGGCGAGGATGCAGAGGAAAAAATGAGACATATATTTTATTGGAACTCTGTTAATTTAATTTTATTTTAATTACCTTCCTTAAGTAATAATAAACCAAAATAAACTACAAAGTGCTTATGCACTTAAACATATTCAATAAACTTGCAGGACTGCAGAATTAAAGAATGGTTCAGGAGGACTTTATTTGACCAATAGGAGCAAAGAAAAGAACCAATACGCTTACCTATTGGACTTCAGCATTCTGATCCACCAAATTTGTCTTTGGTCAAATAAGAAGGAACAATATTATCTAAAGCAATACATTTTGATCTGTAAACTTCTAGAGATAAAAAGACTGTATAATTGAGAAATGTTAGAAAGGGTTAAATATCTTATTCCATTTTCTATCTTAAACTAACACACTCCTTTATGTGAGAACTACTTTTTAAAAAATCACTAACACCGAACATCTGCTTCTTCAACTGATCTGCAACTGAGTAAAATAGAAGAAAAAAAACCCCAAGTGTGCACAGTAATGCCATTAACATTAACAACAACTACCACAGAAAAGTCTATTCTAACTTTCCATAAATATACTGAAAAAATAAGCAAATAAGAATAGTCCAAATCATAAGAATGGACGAAAAGAAGGAATTAATAAGGCTAATGCCAAGAGGAATCTGGCCAATTCCAATGAATGGAGAAGAGTAAAACTGCAAATCAAAAACTAAAGCAACTGCAAAATTTGTTGTAGCAACTAAGCAAACAGAGCCCCAACTATTCATCTTTGTGTACTGGAGACCAAATAAATGACTAGATGACTTGTTCCAATTAGAATACTTATGAAAGAGCCCAAATGTCTGTTGACTGATGAGTAGAAAAGAAGAAGTGGTATATATATATATATATATATATATATATGGAATATATGTATATGTATATATATATAGGGAATATATATATATATATAGGGAATATATATATATGTATATATATAGGGAATATATATATATATATATATATATAGAATACTACTTGATGATGAAAACGAAGGAAACGTTGCCATTTGCAATGACATAGATGGAACTAGAGGGTATTATGCTAAGTGAAATAAGTCAATCAGAGAAAGATAAATATTATATGATTTCACTCATATGTGGAATTTGAGACACTCGACAGATGAACATAGGGGAAGAAGAGGAAAAATAAGATAAAAACAGGAGGAGGCAAACCATAAGAGATTCTTAAATACAGTAAACAAACTGAGGGTTGCTGGAGGGGAGATGAGTAGGGGGATGGGCTAAATAGATGATGAGCATTACGGAGGGCACTTGTTGGGATGAGCACTGGGTGTCATACGTAAGAGATGAATCACTGGGTTCTACTCCTAAAGCCAAGACTGCACTGTATGTTAGATAACTTGAATTTTTTTAAAAAAGAAAAAAGAATACATGTATGTTCCTAATCCAACAATTCAAAACCTAACTTGCACTGAACTAATACCTCATTCTATTTATACTTCCACTTAATTTGAGGAAGAAAATAGTTAATCAACCAACACAGTGAGTTATTTGAAATCACCTAAAGGAAACAGTTGATTGAGAGTAGGGGATTTTCACTTTTCACCCAGCTATTTTGTCATTTGAGAGATGCTGTGTTAAATGGAGTTTCTCAGGGAAGTTCTATTGATCTAGTCCATTCTAGCCCTTGTTAAGAGTAAATGTAATAGACGCCAGTAAAGAGATCAGAGGAGTGTGCATTAGTAAAGACATTTAACTGACATTTAATTGTGTGCCCGCATAAGGTTAAAAAGCTTCATCAACAAGCCTAAGGCCAGACAATCAGGCATTATTATTCTAAAGAAATGGAGGATGTAATCAAAAAGCTTCTGTCTGAGGGAAAAAGGGGTGGAACTTCTAAGTCACAGTAATCAGGATGGTCCTGTTTACATGACCATTGTGTCTAGGCATCTCAATTCTTCTGCCCAAAGATAGTTACAAAGTGGATATCTTACAAGGGGACGCCATTCTTTATGCAACTTTCTAAAATATTAATCAGCACTTTCTGTTCTTCATGATGATATATTTTCTAATTGCTTCATAATAAGATGAGTAGTTTGAGTTTATGAACACAGGTATCCTCTGCTGCTTGGAAGTCTGCATGACACCACTCTGCTTTTATGAAAGAACTACATTAATACCTGTTTTTGCTAACTGAAAACAAAGTCAAGGAGGATTTTTGCTTTAAAAAACTAAAGGGGAGGGGCACCTGGGTGGCTCAGTCGGCTGGGCATCTGACTTCGGCTCAGGTCATGATCTCACGGTTCATGGATTCGAGCCCCGTGTCAGACTCTGTGCTGACAGCTCAGAGCCTGGAGCCTGCTTCGGATCATGTGTCTCCCCCTCTCTCTCTGTCCATCCCCTGCTCACACTCTCTCACTCTCTCTCTCTCTCAAAAATAAATTTAAAAACATTTAAAAAATCCAAAGTTGAAAAGCAAAACAGCGTTCAGTATTTGTTTTGTAGCGAGTCATTACAGAGGCAGTACACACCCTAAACGGTGGCAGCGGCCCTGACCGTCTCCTTCCCGAGGATGACTACGCTCAGAACCTCAGCTTCCAGCCGCTGTAGCTTTGAACTGTGGGAGCATCTGTGCTTTACCTCCATTTGTTTCCTGCATCTGTTAGCAAGGTGTGTTCGAAGGCATCAGAAAAACCTAAGAACCATTATTTTTTGAGTCTGGGAATGCTCAAAAAATTTTCCATATAAATTAATGTTAATTGCTTCTGCCCTTTACACCAGTTTGGCTTATGAAAGGTCTTATAAGAACACTCTACATTTGAATAGTGAGGGTGACCTGTATAAGAAAGGAAATTTTACTTTCTTTGCCTCATTATCTCTGTTGTACAGAAGCAAAAGTGAATATTGCTAGTCATACTAAGCAGGGATATTTTAAGGATCACTGGCATGGGTTACAGAACTCTCAAAGAATGGTACTGTAGAAATATTATATCCCATTGCTACATTTTGAGCAAATGGGATTTCAGGCCCTTCGGAGAGTTGGATAATCCCTTCAAATCCTTAAAGATTTGAATAATAGCTATAAGTAATACTGGTGTTTAGTAAATATAATTTCATAACTGTATAAATACATAATCCTATGTGACTATACTCTCAAAAAGAACAGTGAAGGAAACAAAAAAAGTTATAATAGTCAGATTCCAGCAAGTTATGTGATAAAATGAAGAGGCAGCTTTAATGCTAAGGAGACTTTGGGGAATTGTTAGGGATGGGAAGGAATATAAAATGGTTCAGCAGAAGGGGTATGTGGGGCATAGACAGAGGGGCTATGTCAACACAAAGCAAAGAATTAAAAAGACATCACCAATCGTGAGCTATGCATTTAGGACAGTGGTCATTAGTGATATTAATAGATGCTTCAACCCCATATTTGTCAAGATAGATATCAATCCTGATGTGTGGCCATGATATCACACGAGTATCTGTGCTGCTTTGCCACCATGATGGTTAGGATGTGGTTGGGATGTGGTCTCTGATGCCAGACTGAAGGTTCAAATATCAACTTAGACATGTATTGGCTGTGTGACATCAACACATCACCTACTTTTCCTCTGTCTTCCTATTTTCATTTGAAAAATAAAATACATTTTTAAATAATGAGTGACAGAAATGAAGCTATATCAGCATCTACTTTTGAAGGTTTTCATGTAAATTAAATAAGCTGTTGTATGCTAATATATGTGAGTGCTTATAACAGTGGTACAGGTGTGTGTGTGTGGGGATTATTAGACATTGAGAGAAAAAAACATTTACATTTACGAAGAATATTATATCATGAGTCAATAAGCCAACCAATTAATCCACGAGTATTTACTGAGCACCCACAATGTGTTGTTCAAGGTCTACACAGATATGAAGGTAGGCAAAGGACCACCTACAAATCTGACATTGGGTCTTTTGGAAAGCTGGTACAATAAACATGAACTGAAAGAAAATGCTAGTATTGAAGTAATACTGAAAATTAAAGAGGCCCTCCAACACACACACACACACACACACACACACACACACAAAAGCAAACCTACATAGATCATTTAAAGATTATGCTTTATGAAGGTAAACAAGTCCCACTGACTTTTACAGGACCAATGTTTAGCTGTAATTGCCAGATTCAGATGCGGAGACCCCTGCTGGCTTCCTGCATAGCCTCTCAACCACTTTTTCTTCAAAAAAAAAAAAAAAAAAAATCACAGCTTTGAGTTTAGAATTCTCTATTTGAGGTTCAGTTGCTACTTCCATTATAAATTTTGATATTCCAGATTATAACTTCTAACCTTTAATCTGCATCAAGATAAAACTTTAGCTTATATTTGTGAACTTTAAGGTAAACTATTATTTAGAAAAAAAAAGTCTGAAATGAGGAGTTTGTAGTCTCGAACATCTTTAGAAGAATTAAAAATAAAACAATTACTCCTCCCTCTTGACCTTCAGCTTGACACTGTGGTAGATGCAGTCAACTGTCTACAAATCTTTAATATGAGCATAAGCCACTTTAATATGGATTCTCAAAAGTCTAAATTTGAAGAATTGTAAGAGCCTTAAGGATGGAAAAATTAACTTTCTTTGGAAATATATTTTTAAGTAAGTATAATAACTTACAATTCTTTGAGCACATACTCTTTGTCTGGGATTGCACTAGAATATAGTTTTTTGTATTCTTATTTAACCTTTGCAATAATCTTCTAAGGGAGTTATTATCCTCATTTCTCATATAGGGAGATTGAAGAACAAGGAAGTTAACTACTTTTCAAAGAAGAGGAGAAACCAGGATATGAACCTTGTTCTACTTAACTCTAAAATCCTGTTTCAACTGCTGTGAAATGCTGACTAGTTAGACACACACCGCCTCCATAGATACCTACTGGGGTGGCAATATGGTGTCAAGATTTAGCATGTTGAAGCTCTGGGCTCAGCTGGCCTGAGACAAAATCTCACCTTTGCCATCTACTAGCTGAATGATATCAGTAAAGTACTTAGAAAGTGTCTGGTACGTAGTAGTTGTCAAATAAATATTAAATCTTATTGTTTTCAGAATACATAGAATTTAAGTGGGAGGCATCCATAAGGAGAGAGTCCTAGAAATCCTGTCAGAGAGATGGGAAGGCAAGTACACAAATCCTGTAGGATCTTGAATGCCATTGTAAAGATTTTGAATGCAATATAAAGACACTAGAGAATTCTTTTTCTTTTTTTTTTCTTTCTTTTTTTATTTATTTCTAGGAGAGAGAGAGAGACAGCGTGAGCACGGGAGGGTCAGAGAGAGAGGGAGATACACTCTGAAATTGTCTCCAGGCTCTGAGCTGGCAGTCAGCACAGAGCCCGACGCGGGGCTCGAACCCACGAACCGCAAGATCATGACCTAAGCGAAAGTCGGACGCTTAACCGACTAAGCCACCCAGGCGCCCCGAGAATTCTTTTTTTAAGGCATATGTATATATATATTTTTACAAGCATCATCATACATAATTTATCCAACAGCCTTGCAAGATAGGTGTTATAATTCACAATTTTAAAAGAAAATACATTTTAATCAAAGTTTTAAAACTTACTTAAGGTCATGTTTCCAGGACACTGGAGAATTCTAACAAGAGAAGTGTTATGATCCAACTTGGGTTTCTTGACTGCTTTGGTTCCTGGGTGGAAATATGCTGCAGAAGGGCAAAAGAGAGCAGGGAGGCTGGTTAAGTGTCTCTTATAGTAATCCGAGAGAGAAATATCAGTGCTTTAGACCAGAATGATCACAGTGGAGTAAGTCAAGAAAAAAGTGGCGGGACTATACAATGACAGCATTTATTGATAGATTAGACATGAAGACAAACAGAGGAAAAAATATTTTTAAATGACTCTAATGTTTTAACTTGAGTCACTAAAAGATCAAGATTAATGACTTTAATAATTAATAACTGATAATAGTTATTAATAATGTCTTTGATAATTTCATTTCTTATGGCTAAAATTAATTCTACTCCTGGATTTTCTGTATATTAGCAAACATGGTAAGGATTAAATAAAGATCACCAATTGAATCTTTTAGATAAAGGATTCTAGAGAAATCTTTTAATAAATTGGTGTTCTGATTTCACAATCTAACTGTTCTGTTAATAGAAGAACTGATGACTTAGTGAGTTCCTCAGAATGATAGGCGTCCAGGACACATGGAGAGATCATCATGAGAGGTGCCTGGGTCTGTTACATAAGTAACCAATCTATGACCCTCAGAGATACAAGTGTGAAATATTGTTGATTTTCCCTTTGCACTAGTTAGATATTCTGGAAAGATACCTTTGTTTTCTTGTCCTTTTCATGTATTCAAAGTCCAATTTAGATTCTCATCTTATACCTGAGACAAAGCTCTCATTTCTCACACTGGCAGGTGGCTCCAGGCAGGTGTGCAGACATGTGTGCCACCTGCCATCAGCAGATCACCCCACAATCTTACGGAACCCTCCTTGTGGCCTGGAAACTTCCAAGACAGCTGAAGCCATCTCCTTTAGAGCATTCCTTAACCCAAAAAGAAACTCCTACCTGACTTTACTCTCTGCACTGCCACTTCTCCCCAGTCCACCTTGCTTTTGCTCAGGTAGGCTCAGAGTAGACCAACAAGTCCACCGACCAAGCAGGTGTGTGACAAAGGAATGAGATGTCATCCTAGCAGGGACCTCCAGGCTGTAGGGTGGTGATTCCTTTGGATGGTCTTCCTTTGGCTTGGAGTTGTGGGGGGATCACAGCATTCCTGGTGACTCAGATTATTCCCTGATTCTTTTTCTACCCTGGCTTTTATTTTCTAATACCCTGGTATGAAATTTGAGTACTAACAGTTCGATGGAGATATCAAAATTAGCCAATAGGCCACTAAATAATAAACTCTTGAAGGAATGAGCTGTCCTCTACTATTGCCAGCTTTCTTCAGAACAAGGGACACATAACATCTCTTTGTCCTCAGGTTTAGGTCCAAGTTAGAAGTTTAAGGCGATAAAAACTAAAACAACAACAACAACAACAACAAACCTTCTCATATCCAGCTACATAGGTTTAAAATTCTGAAAACTTCCCAAATGGTGTTACTGAAGCACAGATACTCCAAGACTGAGCAGGAAAATAACTGACTGACTTAAAGCCACTACAGTAGGTGATTTGTGGAGAGTGATTAGAAAAGCATCGTTCAGTAGTCCTTCTTTGACCATACCCTCACACACAAAAACACATATGCATCACCATCACCACCTTCAGACAATTAGTGTTCAAGGATATAGCAGAATGAACACAACTATGCCTTGCATATGTCTATGTCCTGACAAGAGAATCAAAAATAGAAGATGTAAAAAGTTTGCAAATTACTGAGCTTTTGACATTGCTTGTTGGATGACTTTTGGTCACTAATGATCAGAGTTTGAAAAGCGACCCCCTCTATGGCTGTCAGGCAGCCATGATCACAGCCACAAGGAGTATAATCAGATGCATATTTAAGATCTGGTTCTAGTAATTTCCCCCCTTTCTACTTAGGGAAGCCCATTTGGCTTAAAAAGTGGTTCCCTATTGGGATTCTTTCTGTTGTTTTCTTTCTTTTAGAGAAAGAGAGAGAGAGAGCTGAGAAGAAGGGCAGAGACAGAGATGGAGACAGAGAGAGGGAGAGCAAGAATCTTAAGCAGGGTCCATGCTCAGCACAGAACCCAACACGGGCTTGATACCATGACCCTGGGATCAACACTTGAGCCGAAATCAGGAGTTGGGCTCTCAACAGATTGAACCAGTCACATTCCTCCTCAGTGAGTTTGTTTCTAATTGTTGTTTCATTCTATTGGCTACTCTCACTATTTGTCCATTCTCTACCTTTCCTTGTTTTGTCATCAGATCTTATGCAAGCAAAGCATCCTTGCAAGTTGATTTGAGACCTTGCTTAGGAAATAAGAGTTTGAAAATGTTGAGACAGAAGTTGCTGGCCTTTTCCCCTACTGCACGCAGGCTCATTGTAGGCTCATGCCCAGAAAGGAAGGAAGGAGTCCTTTTTTTCACTTTGTTTCCTTTGAATAAGTAGGGCCCGATAGCTGTGCTTCTTTGAATGTAGTTCCTGATAGCAATACTTCCTAGAAATGATGGTCCCCATGAGTAACCATTGTTTAATATGACACATTTGAACTGACAAACAATCACACATGCCAAACAGTTCTTTCCTGCAATATGCATCTCCAGAAAAGTCTGATCGTGTATCTAAAATAATTAGATTTTGTTCAGTAATCAAACTCAATCAAATGAATTCTGTGCGAACTACTTTTATTCCCACGATGAGAAATGTGTGTCATATCCCCTGTAAATTTGCATATTTTTCCATAAACCTAAAACCAATCAATTTTGAAGAGTTATGATAATATAAAGAATCTGAGGCAATTACATGTCTTTTAAACAAGGATTCTAAATGCATTTCACTGCTGGTATTCATGTAGTAAAGTAGTCAAAACTTCTTTAACCCTTTTCATGACATCTCAATTAAGCTGTAATGATTGAGGTTCAGGACATTTCCTAGGATTAATGACTGGCTGGGAAAGTGGATGGCCTGAGGTGAAGCCAAGGGCCATTAATTCCCTCTGGTCATTAATCCCCCAGGAAATGCCTTAGGCCTGTCCTGATATTAGAATTACAGGCTGCAAATATACTGTTGAATTTCTTGATTGGTTTTAAAATAATTTATTAAGATGTCATATTTTAATTTCTGCCTTGTACACCCAACATCTCCAAATTTTGATTCCTGGTTTTTCATCCTACATTGTTGATTGCAGGGACATAATAGAAATAGTTTCATTGGTCACACGGAACATTTTCTTTGAAACGGTCAAAATATGTGTGAATTATTTTGGAAACTGAAGTTCCAAATGGCCATTTGTCCTGGTGATGTTGTTTGCTAGTGAAAATCTTGGCCATGGCAGTAAATGGTATTTTATTCAAGCATGTGTGTGGAATGTTCTATTTGGTAATCCCTAAAATCTATGAAAAGTGTTGAACTCTTTCCCTGGTTTTGCCCAATGTTTAACACATATTAATCTGCCTTTAATCTCTGAACAGAATATCCACACTTTAGGCTTTTGTTAGAAAATAATCAAAACTTGGCCATAGAAATAAAATTTGTGGGAATTGTCTAAAACTTGTATGTTCATCCATTCCTCTAAATACTTAAGTTTCTCTCTAGATAACGGGCCACTAAAATTTGGAATAGAATTGTTTTGCTGAACTGTACTGTAGGGTTATATGTGCATTAAGTTTGAGACTATCTAGTTTTGAGAAAATCTAACAAATTTAATTATTTTTACCACAAGAATGTTGTTGCATATCATTTATTACACCACAGAAATTTCTTAAGACTTCATTTCAGAAATAGCTGGGGTTAACCTAAGAAACCAGTATTTTGTTACTTGTTATAAGCTCTGGAACCTGTAACTGATCTTATTCTCTTGCTTAGCTGCTAGAAAGCATGGAGTCAAATTTGCAAGACAGCTGGCAAAATTTTTAGAGCAATTCTGAGTACAGACTATACTTCTGACTTTTTTCTACTCTCTCCTACCCTAATTCATCTTCTCTTGTTCACTATCAAGTTCAGGATATGTATCTTTGTCAGCTCCTACTAATTCTGTTTGGAATGAGGTAGAATATAATTAGCTACTTAATTAATTAGTTAGTTGAGCAATTATTAACTTCTCTGAGCAAAAAGCTTTTCCCTCCTCCTCAGTGCAATGCCCACTTGTACTCATTCCTGACATCTAGTCACGTCTTCTCGTGAAATGGCTCCAGCTTGCCCTTCTGCTTAAGGATGCCTAGCAGGACAAATCCAATGGGAGTCACGGGTCAGTCCTACAATACCTGGAACTAGACGTCCCAAACTCTCTCCCAATGTGGTCACTAATTCAGTTAGATAAGTACTCCTGTTCCCTGTTACTTGAAATTACTGTTAATCCTTGAAAGCAAATGATTGCTTCTGTTTTTTCAAATAAATCTCTGTTACTAATGTTTTCTACCTTAGAATTTCTACTTTAGATTGTAAATTTCTAAGAACCATAATCTACCTGATAGCCCACAAAATATCAAGTGTAGATAGTTGCTTATTGAGTTCTACATTTATTAAAACGTCAACGAGAAGTGAATCTTAATGGAAAAAAGGAACTGTAGTGTACATGAATTAGGTAACAGAGTACCAGATTCCATGTCCCCCCCCCCCCCCCCCCCCGAAAAAAAAAAGCAACGACCCTTCAGGGGCAATATGGAGAATTAGACTTGGCAAAAGGACATTATTATGTAAAGCGTAAGAAGCACTATCTGTCCGTCTATTAGGGGTCCACCTACTTATCTTTCTCTATTTATATATTTGATGATTGCCATGACATCTTTGAGTTAATTGAAGGTCAATTCAGGAAATACAACTTGGGCTTACTGATCTGAGCTGTGAAATGACAACACAAGGTCCTTATTCTGTCCTCAGATCAATGCCGCATGTGTGTGTGTTCCCGAAGCACATGGTATATGCTGTGTCTGTCTGGCAGAAACATTTGTGCTTAAAATACAGCCTGACAGTTCCCTGCCATCTTGCAAAACAGTGTGGCTTATTTAGAACAAATCTGTTATGACTGACCACAGAAAGATGCATGTGTGTTTCTGAGCCTCTTCCTATGAATAGGCAAAAGGACCATCTGGGCACGTGGCATTTACACATCTTTGAGCAAAGTTAGCATTCTGCCTCTCAGTAAAATCCATCTCTCAGGGACTCTGTGGGTTTGTGATGCTTCCTGTAGAATGGAGGAGGAAAACAAATGCACTTCAGTAAAACAGAAGTATCTTTTTTTTTCATCTGTCATAGCCACAGTTTGATAGTATCTGTATTTCATTTTCACTTCGGAATATCACAAGAGAGAGAAATGGCAGGAAGCAAGTTGCTTCCACATGGTTGTGAAAGAGAGTTGTTATATTTGGTTGCTCTCTGTGGCACATCTCTGTGAAATAAAAAAAAATAAAAAATAAAATCTAGCTACCATCCTGGTGGTGAGGGGAAAAAAAGTAATGTCTTTATCCTTTACTAAGAAAAATTATTGCTGAAATAATGTGGGTGATGATAATGATATTTCCCCTTTGTGTACCTTTACTAAATTTCAGTCTGACTTATAATGCAGACAAATACTTATGTGTTTTTCTTAAAACATGTATTTTATTTGGTAATGCGTAATACTCAGAGAAAAGATGAATTAGACTGAATTATTTTGTAATTAAAAGGTAGTAAGCCCCAAAAACTTTCTGATATTAAGGAATTCAAGGCACTTTGCTTGGTCATAGAAAACATGATTTTTGAAAGAAAATTTGCCAAAATTTATGCAGCCAAACAAATTATTGAGTATTGCTAGAAATATATTTTTTACTCAGATCATTTTGTATTTCCTTTTTAAAAAATGACTGCCTAACATATGGTTTATTATTTTCACTGTCCTTGAGAAAAATATGCCTCTCACCCTAGAATAATGAGTTAATATAGAAAAAAAAATCAAACATAAACAAGTATTACAAACAAAAAGTATGATTAATGGGAACTTACATTTTTGGTTAAAGGAGGTGTGTGACTATAAAACAATAAGGCTGATCCCCAATCCCACTCAATTCTAAAATTTGACATGACATTCCCTCTCTGAGATAATCTTTTGCAACTTGTAAATTCAGAGAGCAGCTCTAAAAGAAGAGTGCCAAAATGTTTTACTGCAATGGCAACATCGTTAAATTTCATGAAGAGCTTCTTGAGGGTGCCATTTTGAAAGACAATCACATGTTGTCACGCATGATTGTTGAGAAAAATTGTCAGTCCCATTGCTTTCTAGTCACATATTTTACTTAAACTTCAGTTGTTTTCCTTCTATGAACTGAAATACTGAATGGACTAAATTGTTGCCAAATCTTATGTCTTTTAATTCAAAACAACTTCCCCTCACGCTCCCTTTTCCTCTTTGTTTCTGTTCCTCCTATGATCTAGGTCAGGGGTCAGCAATTTGAAGGGATGGGGGGGCGGATGTTAAGTACAGTAGGCTTTCTGGGCCAACAGGCATAATCAAGAGTCTATATAAATCAGGGACTTATGTAATAAGAGAATGGACTCTTGACCTGTTCTGCACAGTTTGCCTGGGATGTGTGTTGCAAGTACTTGGGATGTTCTGTGGCCTGTTGCTATCTAAAGAAGACTTTCTCAGGATGATGATGGACAAAACCAAAAGAGAGGAGCCTAGCAGGTAATGCTCTAAGTGGCTGCCATGGTCATTTTCACTGTCTGTTCCAGTGAAATCCAGATCCAGTGCAGCCATCTCAATTGGGGCAGTTGCCCAGAGAAAAAGCCACTCCCTGGACTAAGATTCCATTTTGTGCACACAAGTTGCCAATAGCAGAGTCCTTAACATGTATGACAGTTGGCACAGACCTTGAGTGGTAGCAAGGCATGACTGGGAGATAGTTGCTGGGTACCAAAAGGGAATGGGGAAAGATTCCCCTAGGCCTCCTAATTGACCTTTGGTCTCCATGACTCTAAGTGTTAGGTGGCTGGGATATACCTACAGATAGCACAAAAGCAGGAAGCAGGCCAGATTTGGTCCACCCACAGTTTGTCAGCCCATGGTTTTGAGAGACACTTGTCTCCAATCCTTGCTTTACTAAATTCCAAAAAGGGTCCATCTTCCCAAGAAATAGTCTTTGCTGCAGCAAATAGATAATAGGCATAAAAAGATCCTACAGTAATCCTCAAAAATAGGGGGAAGGGGAGTTAGTTGCGATTTCATCCAACAAATTATCTTTATGTTTATCCTAAATCCTTTCTTTAGTAGTTCCTCATATTCTCAATCCAGCAAAAAAATTAAAAGGTCTCAATTTCCTTCATGAATGGAGTCTAGGCAGATTCTTAGGTGGTTCTGCATTTCTTTCCTTATGGCTAAATAGCACTGCGGTTTATAGTAGGGGTCAGCAAACTATAGTCCGTGGGACAAAACCAGTCACCCCCTCCCCATTTTTGTATGGCCCACAAGGAAGAAAGATTTTTACATTTTTATGTGGTTGGAAAGAAGTCAAAAGAAAAATACTATTTGTGACACATGAAAATTTATGAAATTCAAATTTCAATGTCCATAAATAAAGTTTTATTGGAACACAGCCAATCTTATCCATTTACATATTATCTATGGCTGCTTTGCACTAAACGGCAGAGTTGAATAGTTGCGACAGAGACCGTATGGCCTGCAAAGCCTAAAATATTTACTATCTGGCCCTTTACAGAAAAAAAGTTGCCAACTCCTGGTTTAGAGGATGACTCTGAAATCAGACTGTGTTCAAATCCCTTCTTACCATTTTTAATACTGTGTCCTCATGGACAATTTCCTTCACCACTCCTTGTAACAGTTCCTTCATCTATGAAACAGGGATTATGACAGCACTTACTTCATAAATTGTGAAGAAGAGATGTATTTATCTATGCAAGCGACTCAGACAGAAACTGCCACTTGGTAAGCATTCAATAGATGTTAGCTTCTTTTATTGTGCTTTTCTGTAATTGGATCTTATTTGGACAAATATGCACACTAACAAAACAAATATAGTCTTTCCACCTATAAAAAGCAATCAGATGGCAAACGATTTTGAATTTTTCACATGGAGTGCACTGGTACTTCATACATTAATAAGAAACACTTAGTTGGGACTATATATGGTGTACAGAGACATGAAAGACAACATGGCTTCTTCTGGAAGCTATCAGTCTCCTGAGGGAACAAAGTTCAAACATGTGAAACAGATGTACTTTTAAAAGTCAACTTTCTATATCAAAAAGTTTAGAAAATACACATTTTCCCTGCTACTTTAATAGCAGCTCAGTATGCTCAATTATTATGACTCTATTATTGAGCCTAAAAATAAACAAAATCAACACACGAAAAATGGTTGCATTGCTATCCACTAACAACAAACTCCTTGAAAGAAAAATTGAGAAAGCAAACAATCCCACTTATAACTATATCTATCTATCATCTATCTATCTAACTATCTACCTATCTATCTATCTATCTATCTATCTATCTATTTCTTAGGAATACATTTAATCAAGGAGGTGAAAGGCCTATACACTAAAAACTATAAGACACTGATGAAAGAGATTGAAGAAGACACATATAAGTAGAAAAATATTCTGCGTTCTTGAATTGGAAGATGTCCAATTATGAAATGTCCCTACTAGACAAAGTAATATACAGATTCAATGCAATCTATCAAAATTCCAGTGGCTTTTTTTTTCATAGAAACAGAAGAAACTATCTTAAAATTTGTATGGGAACACAAAAGACTATGAATATCTAAAGCAATCCTAAGAAAGAGCAGAGTTACAGACATCACATTTTCTGACCTCAACATATATTACAAAGCTATAATTACAAAGTTAGAAACCAATTGAAGCAGTATGGCCCAGACATAAAAACAAGTGCACGGACCAGTTGAACGGAATATAAACCCATGCATAAACCCACATATATACAGTCAACTAATTTTTGATAAGGGAGTCAAGAACACACAATAAAAAAAGAATAACCTCTTTATAAATGCTGTTGGGAAAACTGGATAGCAACATGTAAAAGAATGAAACTGGACCCTTACCTAACATCATTCACAAAAACTAACTTGAGATGGATCAAAGACTTAAATTTAATACCTGAATCCATTTATAACTCTTAGAAGAAAACAGAAAAAAGTCTCCTTGGCATTGGACTTGGCAATAATTTCTTGGATAAGACAGCAAAGACACAAGCAATCAAACCTACAAGAAACAAGCGGGACTACATCAAACTAAAGAACCTCGGCACAGAAAAGGAAACAATGCATTGAAAGGGCAACCTTCAGAAAATATTTGCAAACCATACATCTGAGAAAGGGTTAATATACAAAATATATAAGGAATTAATATAACTCAATAACATAAAAACAAATAATCCAATTTAAAATGGTCAAAGAACCAAAACAGACATTTTCCAGAAAAGACATAGAAAAGACCAATAGATATATGAAAAGGTACTCAACATCACTAATCACTAAGGAAGTACAAGTTAAAATCACAATGAGACAGCACCTCATTTTGAGGTAACACCTGTTAAGATGACTATCATCAAGACAAATAAATAGCTAGTGTTGGCAAAGATATGGAGAAAAAGGAACACTTGTACACCATTGATGGGCATGTATATTGGTACAGCCATGATGGAAAAAAGTGTATCAGTTCCTCAGAAAATTAAAAATTGAACTACAGTATGCAATCACACTCCTGGGTATATATCCAGAGAATCTGAAATCAGTATCTCAAAGAGATATCTACCCACACATTCATTGTAACACTATTCTACAATAACAAAAGTAGAAACATCTAATCATCTTTTGTCAGATGAATGGATAAAGAAAATAGGATATATATCCCTATATGTTATATGCATTATAATGCTTATAATTAAATATAGTACACAATACTATATATGCATATAATATATGAATATATAGATGTACACATAATATACATGTGTATGTGCTCATACTAATATACATGTATATACAATGGAATATTATTCAGCCATATAAAAGAAGGAAATCTTGCCATGTGCAATAACATGGATGAAACCGGAGCACATTATACTAACTGAAGTAAGTCAGACAGAGGAAGAAGTATACTGTATGATATCACTTATATGGAATCTAAAGAAATAGGTCAGTTTAATAGAAATAGAACAGAATGATGGATGCCAAGGGCTGGGGGGAAGGGGAAATGAGGTGATGTAAACCAAAGCATACAAAATTTTAGTTATAAGAAGAAGTTCTGGAGATATGATGTATAGCATGGTGATTGTAGTTAAAACTATGATATTGTATACTTGAAAGTTGCTGAGAGTAGATCTTAAGCCTTCTTAACACACACACACACACACACAAACACACACACACACACACACACACACACACCCCACACACACCAAGTTAACTATGTGAGGTAATGGAAATGTTAATTATCTTAAATTTGGTAGTCATTCCACAATGTATGTGCATATCAAATCATCATGTTGTGTATTTTAAATATATACAATTATATTTGTCAATTATTCCTTAACAAAGTTTAAAAAAAGATTACTTTCTTATCAAAAAAAGAAAGCACTCAATTTTTCCTACTATTTGAATAGCAACTCAGAATACTGCATTATACTGAAAGACTCAATTTTTGAGCCTAATAATAGTGCTGAACCACAATTCATCTTTAGAACCTTCTATTCTATCCCTTATCAACACACTTGCTGCCTATAACCTAATGTTCATTAGTCCCACCATGGGCTGAGTGATGAATTGGAAATTAGTTTTGTTTTGTTTTTGTAAATCAACTTTTTTTTTTCTTCTCACTGACATCAGAGATTATAAAAAGACTTAAAATCTCCCAAAGCATTCTAAATGGAAAATATTATTAATACTTACATTGTAAAACTTTTAATCCAGAAGTCTTGTTTTGGGAGAGCATGGGTGGCTCAAGTCCATTAAGCATTAGACTCAAGATCAGCTCAAGTCATGATCTCACAGTTGGTGAGATCAAATCCCAGGTTGGGCTTTGCACTAACAGCAGGGAGCCTGCTTGGGATTCTCTGTCTCCTTCTCTTTCTGCTCATGTTCACCCCCCCCCGCAATATAAATAAATAAACTTAAAAAAAGAAGACAACTTGTTTTGAACTTGAAGTTATTAAGAACAGGCATTCCCAATAAGAGAAACATGACCATTTATTATTTTAACAGCTACTTAATGCATATGACATAGAACCCTTAACTGTGAACAAATCAGATAGTCAATATACCTGTGGAGCTTGCATTCCTGTAGTTCTGGAATGGTAATAAATGATTCTAACTTTCTTCTCTCAAAGTTCTTTCTGATCTGTCCTGTCAAGAATTTGAGGGGCACTTGGGTGGCCCCTTTGGCTGAGTGCCAGACTTTGGCCCAGGTCACAATCTCATGGTTTGTGAGCCCACATTGGGCTCTGTGCTGACAGCTCAGAGTCTGGAGCTCTGTGTCTCCCTCTCTCTCTGCCCCTTTCCCACTCATTCCCTCTCTCTCTCTCTCTCTCTCTCTCTCTCCCTCCCTCCCTCTCCAAAATAAAGAAACATTTAAAAAAATTTTTTAAAGACTTGCAAACTTGCAGACTAATCTTGTCAATATCCTATTTTTGTTAGTACATTCTCCTGTTCAAAAAGCTTTATTTCTCATTGTGCACCAGATCAAGTGTAAACTCCTTAGCATGGCATTTAGGGCTTTTTATGATCTAACCCAAGACTGTCTAAAGTTTTCTCTTGTTACTTCATTTCCACACTTTTACTTTTATACTCTCAGTTTCAGACAAACTTACCCACTTAGCATCCTATGATTCTGATTCTGCACTTAGAAGTCATTTTAAGAAAAGACTAAAAGGAAATGAAAATTGGCTAGTATGCATGGAAAACTCTTAAATTTTGACTCAATGAATAAAGCATAAGTGGAGTTTTTTTCTTTCTCTTAGATATCTTTTCATCTGCTCTCCAACATGACACTTGACCTGTTAATGATGGTATTGTAAGACTTCACATGGACTCCCAAATCTGTTTCTGCTATACCTAAACTCTTATTTTGGGAATATTTTTGTCTTTCCTTGCTCAATTTAATATTCAAAGTTGTGATGGGACATTGATCTTTAAATTTCCAATTTCCATTGTATTACAGTGAGTAAAATGTAGTGAAAGCCTCCAACATTCACATTCCATCAGAATAAAAGCTTCATGAGGACAAGGGCTATGACTATGTTACCATTTGCCAAGTGCTATATCTTCAGTAGGAAGTAGTACACACATAGTTTCATTAAATCAACAAATCATATCTTTTTTCTAAAAGTTTTTAACACACATCCCTCAATTTTGATTTAATCGAGTGTTATTAATGCCCAATTTGTATCAGGTGGGTGTTATGCTAATTATAATAATACAAAGATAAAAGCAAACATTTAAAAAATAACATATGTTGGGGCGCCTGGGTGGCTCAGTCAGTGGAGCATCTTACTTAGGCTCAGCTAATGATCTCACGGTTCGTGGGTTCGAGCCCCACATCGGGCTGTGTGCTGCCAGTGGAGCCCACTTCAGATCCTCCGTCTCTCACTCTCTGTACCTATACCACTCATGTGCGCTCACACTCTGCTCTCTCTCTCTCAAAAATAAATAAACATTAATTAATAAAAATAACATTAATAAATTGAAATAACATTTGTTTATAAAGCTAGTGAGAGTATAAACATTTCCTCTCCCATGTTTCAGTACAATTTTATTTGAGCCTTTGTAATTCTGAACAAAGGCTTCTGGCTATGCACAATTTCAAGAAATATTTCCGCTATTCCACCTATAACCTTCTACACATCTGTAGCTGAGAGGCCAGTCTCTCCCATCTTCGAATTCTGGTCAGTTCTAAGGCACTACTTTGTAAGTGGTGGGTGCCTAACAGATATTCGTTTAGTTGCATTGAAAGATTTAAGCAATAAAAGATCTTTAACATATGCGCAGACCGTACATCTTCAGTGTGTAATGCCATATAGCTAACTTCACATCGACAGCCTTAGCTTTCGATGGTTTTTTATGCTTTCTGTTCTTGTTGTTCTTTTACGTAAAGAGCGAGAACTTTGCATTCAAAATCCAAGATCCCATACCTAAGTTCATCTTGTCAGTATGCAATATACCATGGCCCACAGTACACAACGTATAATTCTTCATTTCTGCAGCCCCGAGCTGGACTTTATTGAAAGATAATTTCAGAGAGGAGTGTTCCCATCTCCCTCTTCACCATTTTGGTTACAGCTTATCTTTTTCCTAATTCATTCACCAAGCAGTGATTTATAGAACAGACCTTAACTCAGTCATATTGATCTGCCTCTTGTGGTTATTATGATGGAGTCAAATTTTACAGCATTTTCAAGATTAAGATTCTATGTAGCCCTATCAAGTTTCCAACTAAGACTTTCGATGGCTTTTGATTCAGTGTAATTTCCTTTTTTTACAGCAATGGTCTTACATGTGTAAAAGAGAAATAGAATACCTAGGGAGCGACATTTTAAGTAAATGAAGGCCCTTATTAGAAATAAAAACAATTGTGTCAGTCCAAGTTGATACACGGCTTGCACTTTTGGATGTGATCATAATTCATTTTTTAAAAAGAATGATTTTATATTAGCGTGTCCTGGCATTTACAAGGAGGTTAGGTGGTAGTTAGGAATTTGCATATAAACAAAAAATTAACACAAAGCTAAGCTTGTTTCACTGTTCTTTTATTTTAATGAACTATATTAAACTTTTTATTTGGGGAAAAATGCCTCTACAAATCATCAGTGTCTGAATCTGGTCCCCAGGCTGCGAGCCCTCTCAGAGAGCAACTCTCCTTGTGTTTTACTAAGCAGTGGGGCTCTTGGAAAGAGTTGTTCTCATTTTCCTGCGGTTTTACTTTAAAATGTCTTCAAAAACTGAGGACTGATGGATGTGGGGGGGAGGGGGGATGGGCATGGAGGAGGACACTTGTGGGGATGAGCACTGGGTGTTATGTGGAAACTAATTTGACAATAAACTATTTGTAAAAAAAAAAAAAAAAAAAGAAGAAGAAGAAAAAAAAATAAAATGTCTTCATAAGCCAGGGCTCCTGGGCGGCTCAGTCGGTTGACTCTTGATTTCCGCTCAGGTCATGATCTCACACGTTGTGGGTTCAAGTCCTGCATTGGGCTCTGCGCTGATGGTGCAGAGCCTGCCTGGGGTTCTCTCTCTCCCTCTCTCTCTGCCCCCCACCCCTGCTTGTGTTCTGTCTCTTACTCTCAAAATAAATAAACAACCGTGAAAAAAAATTAATAAAAAAATATCTTCCTAAGCCTCCACTCTTTAGTCTCAAGACTTTTGCCTCCTCCTTTCAAGGTTCTCCCCTCACTTCAGTTTGTGTTCTTCACCTCATTTCTTTTTGTTCCACCTTTTCCCCTCAGTTTTCCCACCTGCACCTTCTTTGTCTTCAAGCTTTCCTTGTCCAGTACCTGTCTTTGCTTCCAAATTTCTGCACGCATAGAGCGCATTATGCAACACATTTCTTTGAGGCTTGATTGCCCCTCATGCACAGCTCCTGTTTCTTAACTTCTTCCCATTGCTAGATTCTGAAACAAACTCACCAGACTGCCTTCATCGTCATACACTGTAATGTAACCCTTATTCCCCTGTACACTCACCTAGCTTTGATGATGCTCCTGAAATTACACTATTAAGATTTCATGGCTTTGATGATCTCGCTGTCATCAAATTCTGTAACGCTCTATCTTTCTCAAATTTCTGGGAGATTTATTTACAACCAATATCCCCTGCTTCCTGGAATATTGTCTCATTTCTCTGATTATAATATTTTATCTTTTTGTTGGCTTCTCTTCCTATTAACCTTCACTAGATGCAAGGCATCTTCAACTTCTTGTGTGCTCCCTAGTTTTCTTACTTATGGTTTTGAACTATTCCCTCATATCTTTTATTATTATACCATAATTATAGTATAATATATATACCATAAATATAATATGTAATATATGTGCTATAAATAATAAATAATATACTATATTATGTATAATATAAAGATCAAGTTGTTAAGAAAAAAAAACAACTGATAATTTTGTTGCCTTTTTTTTCTTCCAAACCCAGGCGCTTTACTATGTTTCTAAATATGGTCTTTGGCCTCAAGAGAAATGGAGAATAAAAGAGCTTTGGTGTTTCCCGCTCACAAAGAAGGGCTATTTTAAGAGGGAAAAGCAGATGGGGCAGGATCTGACCAGAAGGAAGCCAGTGCACCACAAAGCAGGTTGAGGTTGCTAGGCTGTCTCTAATTCCATGTGCCTCTCCCTCCCAGGCCCACCAAGAGCAGAGAGAATGAAGGCTGAGAGGTCATCCCCAAGCACTTTGTGTTGTGGGTACCAGGGCTCAAGAGCAGTATCACATAATAGAAAAAGCAAAAGAAGGTAGACTTTCTCAAATTAAGAACCCAGGTCCTCTCCACCATTCCAGCCCCAAGAAAACTCAGGGTTCTTTACAACCACATGAAAGGCAGGGGTTGGGAACCCCCAATAATAACTCAGATTGAGCAGAAAACTCAATCTCCAAGTAAGGAGTTGGAGCAGATTAAATTTCATTTAAAAATATAAGTATGTTGAATCTTAAGGCAACATTAATGCTCCGAATTTATATTACCTGCTTCAACCTCTCTCCTGAATTTCCGCTCTGATTATAGAATCTACGTTTTCTCTTGTATACCACATTATGACCTCAAAATTAATTTATCTTATAGTAGGATTAGATTTTAGGTTGTAAATAACACTGCAATGAACATGCCTATGACCGTGTCTTTCTTTTAGATGATTTCCATAAGATAAATTCCCAGGAATGGGCTCACTGGGTCAGGATCAGAGTCAAGAATTCAGTAAAAGACTTGCCGGGGCAAGATGAATCATTTATTGTCTATGAAAGAGGAATTGCACATGGAAGAAGCCTTTTGGATAGAAATCTATGTTGCTTTCTCTTCTGTGTTTATACTTACATGCTCTGAACAACACCAACCCATATCTTAGTTCTCTTATCTTTATCCCTCGACCTCATGGTTTCCACTTACTGATATTTCTTGTTGTGGTGGAGGAAGGAGAGGGTTTTCCTGTGCATGGAGGACATGCATACCTGGTCTGTACCTACTATATGCTGATTGCAAATAAAATGTCCCCAGACATTCCCAAATGTCCCGGGGGAGGGGGTGGTGGAGTGGGGGACAAGTCACTACATTGCATCAGGTTATAAGTTTCTTTAAGTCCGCCATTTTGACAGAAAAGATATTTTGGCACAGCTATTTTATGTAGTCCTTTTTGATGTATGAAATTTTGATGCATTGTGAAAAGCTGTTATAAAACTTACATTTAATTTAAAAAAATGTGAAATATTGTTGATAACATATCTTTTCATCATTTCTTTGGACCTTTTCACAAACCTTATTCTATCTCTATAGACAGCTAAAAGTAACTTCCAGAATTTGTTGCTCATTACCTACACACACACACACAATTGTAATATGCAACTTCATGAAAATAGCAGTGTTGAAATACTCTTACTACACTGCACCGTCACTGTCTGGGTCTTTCCCATTTCTCTCTTTTGTTCCTGTGGCATAACTTTCCATCTCATGCCACCAGATTCTTTGAGATGCCCTTTCTTGTCAGGTATTCTGGGTAGCAAGGGTGAGATGTATATTTTAACCATGGATAAAAGAAACTTGAATTGAACTGACTACTTCACCATGATGATCAGTTAGCACGAGTGATGTGTGGAGTAGTGTACAAAATGGCAACAGTCAAGGATCTTGTTAGAACAGGTAAGATAGCTAGAAAATTTCTGCAGCAGTCTGGATGTGATATGTTTGGAAGCAATATCTTCATTTTAGAGGTTCAAAGTCATGCAAACTTAAAGAATCCAGAATAACAAGAATCTCTGGACCTGGAACAAAACTTAGAACAGGAGTTAAAATGTAGTCACTGTTAATGGTGTAAATTCTGAGTCCTTGATGGCTGGTTTCTCTGTTTCATTTTCCCCAAGGTATTTGGGTAAAATAAGGGAAAAAAGTCCAAGTGGATCTGTTCTGAGGGATCCTAGACCCTCATCAAGTACTGTTACAGATTTTCCTCAGTGCTGCAGGGCTGGGGACATGGTTAACTGTACTCCTGCTGCCTCTCACAAATGGGCACTATGAAAAGCACTGTCATTATCATTAAAGGGAGGGAAGCACCTAGAAAGAAGTCAGCCCACAAATATAACATCTTCAATGCTCACCAGGTTTGCGGAGCTCATTTGCGATGCATGCATATTTTCAGACTGCATTTCAGCCATTTATATTAAAATGCTATATCGGTACACAATAACAAGAGTTGCCGGAAGCTGCCATCCAGCTGCTCATCTCCCTGTCAGAAGCTGTTTCTTTTCAGAATTAATCTGGTAATAGGCAGCCTGCCACCTTAAAGGATATTGGTAGAAGTAAAAGGAAACACAGTTCACACACTTGTGTACACATACACACAAATGCATTATGGCTGAAAAAAAATAATACAAGTTGGAGTAAATTCCAGTGTAAAGATCTTGGATCCAACTGGAGGAGATTATTAATTTTTTTCAGTTTTTAAAATGGTTTTAGAGTTTTAAAAATAAATGTTACTGACTTTTTGGCAACAATAGTGGCTTAATTCCAAGAAGTGTATTATTATCAGGAAACTTCTGAATAAGAACTTCTCATGTAGAGGTGCCTGGGTGGTTCAGTCAGTTAAATGTCTGACTCTTGGATTTGGCTCAGGTCATGATCTCAAGGTTTGTGAATTTGAGCCCGGTGTCAGACTCTGTGCTGATAGTGCAGAGCCTGCTTGGGATTCTCTCTCTCTCCATCTGCCCCTCCCCTGCATGTGCATGATCTCTCTCTCTCTCAAAATAAATAAATAAACATTTAAAAAAAAGGACTTATGTAGAGAGACCTAATTTTACTTACCATGGAATGGAGAGGTCCCTGGGAGGGCCACGAATAGGAGAGGTATTCAACATACAATTATTCTCTTTAATGTTTATTTATTTTTGAAAAAGAGAGAAAAAGAGCAGGGGAGGGGCAGACAGAGGGGAGACAGAAAATCCAAAGCAGGCTCTACACTGACAGCAGAAAGCCCAATGTGAGGCTTGAACCCACAAACTACAAATCATGACCCGAGCTGAAGTTGGACACTTAACCTACTGAGCCACGCAGTCTCTCTCCAATATACAATTATTATGTTGGATGTCATCTGGTCATTCCCAGATAGATGACCTACAACTTTTCACTTGGGTCCTACTTACTCTTACAGCTCTCCCTGCCTGCTGGGCAGTTTGCTTATCCCTCTACCCTCTTAACTTCAGTGTGAACTCATATTTCTCTTAAGGCAGCTCCTTCTTCATATATCTGCGATTCTATGGCAAATCTGTTTACCCAATTAACTATGAATAGAGCCTCAGTTGACTTTAATGTTTCACAATCAGTTACTTTACATTGTCTATTTCTTTTCTAAAATCACTCTCAGGCATTTTTCTACGCTGGTAACATCCTAACTGTAACGTTCATGGAGGACCTGGCTTCCAATCACCAGCACTGAGACCCGGAGAGTCTCTTAGTTTCTTTGTACCCTTAGTTTCTCTTCTGAAAAGTAAAAAGGCTACACCTGATCCATGTTTGACAGTGATTCACAACCTGCTCAAAAATCTTAAATATAATCCGTTTCCATCCGCATTTTCTAAAATTTAAAAAAGAATAGAGCAAAAAAAAATGTCAAATGTCATCATAAATATTAAGGATAAATGTTGTCCTGTTAAACTTATTGTTGTTTTATATGTAAATGCATGTAAGGAAAACACATTTCCTAACTATGGCTCCTGGTTAAAAAAAGCTTGAAAGCCACTGCACTTCAGATGATCTGAAGGTCCCTCCATTTATAAATTATATGATTTTATTCTGGGCCTTTACCATTTCATGCATAGATTATTTCAATAGCCTTCGAACTATTCTGCCTGTCTAGAGTCTCTTCCCCTTCCAATCCATCATGTACACTACTGCGAGGCTGCTCTTAAGTAGCTATTTCCACGTGTAATTCCCTGGCTCAAAACCCTTAAATTATTTCCCTTTGCAAGCAAGTCCCTGTACTTAGTTTAGAATCAAAAGTTCTCTCCCATCTGGGTCCATTCTATCTTTATAATCAAATCCTCTTCTTTCCTGTATGAATTCTGGGTCCCATCAAATGCGTCTATCATCTCCTGAACATCCTTTCCAAATAGCTGCCCATAAAACTTGGCCTATCCATTTTGCTAGCTTGGAATATTACCCCTTTTATCCATAAGCTACAAGTTTATTTTTTCAGGTAAGCTCATTTTTGCAAGTTAAAACAAAATACTTGGTAATATTTTATCAGGATTATTTTGATGAAGGTTAAATTAATTTAAATTGAATAAAAAGCCCTAACATGTTGAATCTCCTTACATATTGCAAACAATATGTGTCCTTCTAGTTTTGGAACTCTTCTCTTATAGGTATTGCTTAAAAATTTTCCTCATATATGTTCTAGGAATTGGTAAGTAATAAATATTGTTATGACAACTTTTTACTTTTAGTGGTGAATTTGTACCTAATTTGGTTGAGAAGGAGCCAATTGTTCATTTTAATTCATTCAACCTAATAGTAAGATTAAAAACTTAAAAAAGACCTTTAAGGAGCATGAGTGGCTCAGTCCCGTTAAGTGTCTGATTTTGGCTTAGGTCATGATCTCATAGTTTGTGAGGTTCGAGCCCCACGTCGGGCTCTGTGCTGACAGCTCAGAGCCTGGAGCCTGCTTCCCACTCTGTTCTCCCTCTCTCTCTGCCCCTTGTCCACTCTCACTCTCTTGCTCTTTCTTTCTGTCAAAAAAAAACACATTAATTTGTTTTAAATAAACCTTGAAAATAAAGATGATTGGTTAAAACAATTTATAAATACATTAAATGTAAGAAAGAAACTTGATGTATAAACCCGAGAATTAAGGTTCATTTTTGCTACTTCCCACTAATGCTTTAAAAATCAGGAGTCAGAAGAGGTTGGTAAGAGAATCAGAAATCCAAAAAACTTGACTTTGCTGTTGATACCAGTAGTTTGCTCTTCACTAGGAGGTTTAATATTTGTTATTCTGATTTCCTTTTCTTTCTATACATTGAACGTATTTATTAGGCCTGTATCCTCACTGCTAAATTGAAGGTGGACTTCTCTGATGTGGTAGGGGTATGTTTCACAGTCTGAAAGATGGATGAGATGCCCATGCGAAGACAACATAATGTTGATGGGGGCAGATCTGGGAGCCATCTCTCAACAAGTAGTATACCTTTCACACACCTGGTCAGGAGAAGTTGAGAAATGAAATAAAGAATAAAAAAGATGAAGCCAAAATATTACTCTCATGGATAGAGTTTAGTTGGATGACTCTTTGGGAGAATTGATTCAATTTGGAGTAGGACTAAGATCCCTTTTCTTTTTCTAACTTTCCCTGGGACTGTGATCCACCTCCCTGTATCATAAAAAAGTAAAACAAAACAAAGCAAAAAGACTATGGCCCATCACAGGAGTCCACACACAGGAAGATCATCTTGGAGGACTTTTTGACTTTTGAGTCTTGTGGCTGTAAAATCCATTATCATCTGATTGCATAAAAATAACATAAATGTTATAGACCATAAAGCTTAGAAGTGTGGTTGTAAATTATATAAGCATATCTGTACATATACATATTCGTGTTGTGATGCATTCAAATGATGAAAAATATTCCTTGCTCCATTGCTGCAGTGAGTTTCTTTTCTTTTCTAAAATATGTTCTGGAGACATTGGCAGTGTCCTCTCTCTTTGCAAATGACTAATGCGAGAAGGTAACTTTGGAAATTACATTGCGATGTAATCATCCATATTGTGTATTGTAGATAAAATTGATTAGAATAATATTGAAATTCCCCCAAGGGACTCTACAATTATAAGTCAAGTCCCAAATGGAAAAGGTTTTTTGAAAAGTTGGCAGATGTCTTAATGAAAATGAAGCATTGCAGTAATATATTAGGGCAATTTGTTCATTATTGACAAGCAAATCACTTAACT
This sequence comes from Hyaena hyaena, assembly GCF_003009895.1. Taxonomy (NCBI): domain Eukaryota; kingdom Metazoa; phylum Chordata; class Mammalia; order Carnivora; family Hyaenidae; genus Hyaena; species Hyaena hyaena. Next base: position 180,597 of record NW_024081068.1, read on the forward strand.
ATATAAATTACTAGATTAGACAGGCAGAATTACTTTTCTTTCAGCGAATGGTTAATCAAATATTACTTTTAAATGCTCATTTGTTTAAGTTTTTGATATGCATATTAGTAGGCAAATGATTGCCCTTTACTTAGAGCTCCAAGTTGGCTTTAGATGCTGAAAAATCCAAATATTTGAATTAACATCTATTAGGAACGAAATTCAACTACAAGACTGAAGTCTACTGTTCATAGTTTCCCGTAGAATACAGAAAAGTACCAAGATGTTGCATTTCCTCTTAATAAGCCCATGTACTTGGCATTTCTGTTTCCTTTTTCCCCTTGGTTTTGTTTTTAAACAGACGTTCTTGGAAAAACAACATTGAAATAAATCCTTGATGAACACATAAAGTTATTTAGGGAGTGAGGTTATTACATATCACCATTCCACATGCTGGCGAGGTTGTAAATAATTTGAAAGTTTGTTTCTGCATTTGTTTCCAAGGACTCAACCAAGCACAGAGGCTCCATATATATTAGTAACTAGGGCAAATTTATTCTAATAGATATTTATTCCAAGAACAGGAATCTTTCTGTTTCATATTGCACATGAATATTAAATAAACTACCTGCTGGCAACTACACAATATTTTAGTCTCTAATTTTAAAAGTACACTGTATTTTAATACCTATTTTTAAACAGATATCAATTTTTATGGAGCAGTACATGAGTTGTTGATGGATAAATCACCCAAGCATGGTTAAAGAGAGCCTAATCTCCAGCTGGTACCAGATCCATTTAATTGTATCTTCTGACCTCACCTCACCTGAGCCTGCATTAAAATCATAATACAGTTCAAGTGTAAAAATGATATACTGTTTGTTCGCCCTGTTTATAGAGGGGCAAACATACAGTTAAATTCACATGTTTAAAATTAGTGTAGTCATTTGAAAAGGTTGAGTTAGATCAAACTGCCTCTCAGCGTTTTCTCTGCCCTTTTTTTATTTAAATGATTAGGCCTCCATCACCAGATGAGAGAGGCTGTTAAGAAAGTTGTAGCCACTTTTCCTGGACACCCAGAAGATTGCTCGCCTCCATCAAACACAGAGAGCTTTCAAGCATCATTTAATATGGGAATGGTTCATTTTTTTAATGTGATCAGCACGCAATAGTACAGAAACTTTGAGGTGTTCTAAATCCTTTACAAACGCGGTATTTCAGAATGGTCTCAACACCAGCCTTGCAGTGTGTCGCCATGTGCATTAGAGTGAAATGCCGCCTTTAAATTAATGGTGGTTTCATTTTCATAAGTTACAGTCTGTAAGTTTTTTCTGTTTTAAGAGCCGGAGCATTATTTTGGTTTTTAACAGCCACCCCTATATTGATCTTAACAACATTTCCAAAAGCAATGAATTGAGAACATTGAAAATGGTATTGCTTTTGAATTCAGATTGAGAGAAACAATTAGCTAATATTCATCACAAATAATGTTTGTTGACAGCTTTCTGTGAGCCAGACAGACTGGATGGTGAGTCTACACAATATGAAATGCACTGGAATGCGTATCTCCTCCTCTCCCAAGTAAAGACCTATCTCTCATTCATCATGGAATCTCCAGTGCCTAAAACAGTGCATGGGAGGAAGACCAATGAGTAAGAATGAATGAATGAATGACTTCACTGAGTCTCTACAACCACCCTATGCAGTAAGAAATATGTTTCTCTCCATTTTACAAATGAGGAAACTAAAGTTTAGAGAAGCTAAGTAAATTGTCCAAGATCACAACTATTTAGTAGAAGAGCCAGAAGTTGAAGATATGTCTGTCTGATTCTGGAGTCCATGCCCTCAACCATGAAGATAACATTTCTGTCATGGTTGGTCTTGAACTTGATGTGCATCAGAACCTCCATGCACGTTTGTTAAAACCCAGATTACTACCTCCCCTGCCCTGTACAGTTTCTGTTTCAGCACCTCTGAAGTGGATTTGCTGAATATGTGTTTCTAAGAGGTTCCCAAGTGAGCCTGATGGTGCTGATCTTGGCACCACAATTTGAGAAACACTGGCTCTGTGATTCAAGCTGAGTGTTCCCAATAGAATAAATAAAAGCATAGTCAGATATCCTTTTATCTATGCACATTATAACACTTAGTTTTAGCAAAATAAAATTTTGTTAAAATTTACAGTACAAGTCCTTTTCCATATCCGTACCCATTTCTCTATAGTTCATTGTAGCATATATGGCTAGTGCTAATTTTTTTAATGTTTTATTTTTATTCTTTTTGAGAGACAGAGTGTGAATAGCAGAGGGCCAGAGAGAGAGTGGGAGACACAGAATCTGAAGTAGGCTCCAGACTTTGAGCTGTCAGCACAGAGCCTGACATGGGGCTTGAACTCATGAACCATGAGATCTGAGTCACCCAGGTACCCCACTAGTTCTAAACAATGAATACATTGACTATTTTGATTAATCTGATGGATGTGAATCTCTTTCCTCAACTAATGCTCATTTTTATCTTAGTATATCCTTTTAAACTTATATAGTATTTGGTGGACTCCAGAATGATAACATACCCAGCATCCAGAGACAAGAAATTCAAGGTCAGAGAATAACAATCTGTTACTCTGTCAAAATAAAAAAAAAAAAAAATACTGTATTTAACTCTCCCAGAAACATTTTCTGCATTTAATGCCATGGAAATATCTGTGGGAGTATTTGTGAAGTATGGAATTGCAGATTTAGGATTTCGATCTTTATTATCAAATGCACCAAAGTCCCTGGGAAGACCAAAATAATCTGTTGCTTACCATGTACTTTTCTTAAACCCTTTAGGCAGAGACAAGGTTAATGGTTAATTAATTTTTCAAAGATTTATCCCCTGATGTCAATTCTCTCTAGCACACACTATAACCCTTTTTCTCCTGGATTACGAGAAGCACATCCGTATAGTTCTGCCATCTTGGTACTGGTCTCTGCCAGTGTCTCCACACAGTCTAGCCAGTTATTTTCTATGATACAGATCTGATGATGGCATCCCCTTGGTCAGTTGCTATGTGTTTCATCATAACATTTTTAGGGTAAAATTCATAGTGTGAACTCCGTCTTACAAGATCCTCTATGATGTTTTGCTCCCTATAGCTCTCATCTCCCAACACCCCTTCTTGACATGCACCCTTGCCAACAGACTTACTAAGATATTTGCAGATCCTCCATTGTAGAATCTGTTTTAGGTATCTGTGCCTTTTAACTTCTCTCTTGAATATTCCCTCCACGGCCTGCCCATCCACCTATATACAGGCCCACAGACATTTTTGTCTACCCAATTTCTATTCATTCTTCAAAATGTAAAACTCCAAGTGCCACTTTCCCCATGACCATTCCCAATTGCTTCTTTCATTTAAAAGTCGCTTCTTGATTCAACAGCACTTTAATATTTCTCCCATAGGACCTAGCCCTCTATACTCATATAAGGGGTTTACTTGTCTGTCTCCTCTTCTAGACTATTTCATAAGACAAGTACCAGGTCTTATATAATTGCAAATTTCCAGTACTAGCAGAGTGCTGGGCTTTTTGTAGAAATTCAAAAATTGTTTAGTAAATGAAGGAAGGAAAGAAGGGAAAGAAAGAGAGACACAGACAGACACATAGAGAAAAGTGGGGGGGCAGGAATGTGATTAAGAATCTGCATATGGTTGCTTCAGGTGGATAATATATTTATTCTTTTGGTCAAAGTGTATGATGGAAAGAACCTGGAGATGAAATACCTCCTTGAGCTACTCTGAATCTCCCCAGGCACTCCTCTATAAAATGATAAGTTCCTTATGGTACTCTCCAGTATTGAATTCCAGGATAAACCACATCAGATGGAAAAGGGGAATGAAATGAAAGATGCCTTAAAATTAATAGAAGATAATATTTTTCCTTTGTAAACTTGTAGCATTTAAAGTATTGAAAAGATCTCAACCTTACTGATTATTCACCTATTTTTTTTTATTTCATCAGAGTTTTATATAGTCATCTATGTACCAAGTAATTATAAGTCTAGGTAATCTAAGTAGTATGAGCTAATTCTGAGTATTACATGAAGTATCTCCTCCTAAACTAGTGATGGGAAACAGTAAAGAAGAGTCTTGAACCTTTAAGGCTGAACCAATTTAATCATTTTCAACTTTTAGCTAGTGATGTTTTTTTAAATTATGTATAGCAAGTATTAAAAAATTGTAAATATTTAATCTGTAAAACTCACTGAAGTGGTATTGTCCTGACTGGTTGAAGTGGTGGTCCAGGGGAGCTAGCCTGGAATCCTGAGTGCTGATATTGCCACCCTCTGAATGTCATCCTCAAGATCCCTCTGTTGGGGTGCCACAGGCTTCTCAGAACAGTTTTAAAACCATGTGTCTAAGCCAATACCCTAAGGAAAGGAAAACGAAATCCAGTTATTTGCAAAACATCTTAGAAATTAGTGGTAGTGCTGGGATCAAAACATAGGTCTTGATTTTTACCCCAGTATCTATACTGTGCCATCTAGGTATATTCCTAAGGGTTTGCACAATAGTCTACAATTTTTTTTTAACTGCATACAAGACCCTGCTCACTTTGTGTTCTTCCCATGCTCTATCCAACCATCACTCCACAAATGTGTGTATAATATGTGTGTGGAGTGTGTATAGGCTCATTATAGAGGTGATTTATCGTTCTTGGGTCTTACGGATTTAGGCCTTATGCAGCAGAGTTTCATTTCCAAAGAATTTTATAAATGATTCACTAATCGCCATAAATGCCTATATTATGTCTCAGAAATGACTCCGGCTCCAGCCACTTTTGTATCCGTGAGCAGGCCTTACAGTGGAATTCCTGGAATACAACAGGTAGAACTGGAAATGAAGTAAACATTCTGTATTGAAGGTCACCTTTTTTCTCTTGTTTTTAAACAAAGATTTCATAGGAACGGGCAGGTGGTGAATAACTCCATTACCAGTGAGGTAAAGGACAAGTCTTAGGTCTTTTTTTTTTTGAGTGCTTATGTCTTTCCAAAAATATGTCAAACCTATCTTACTTTAAAATATCATATTAAGAGGTCAGCTTCATTGTATTTCCAGATCTGTGACTTTCCCCTCTCATTGAATAGGTAAATTTAACAATACAAGTGAATTAATATCCACTGTACTTGTTCACAATGCTAGAAAAAAAGGTGAAGATATTATCACAAATATTCAGGGATAATTGTAGAGAAATTGGGCAGATTCCCAATACACTATGGCTAATGTTTATATTTGTCAAGCTCACACAATGACTTTTGGAAGTTTTGAAAGTATTCATAATGATAGGATCTGACCATGGCTAATCCACTTTGTGGAATCTGCCGTTCTTGTGAATATGTGTTAATAAAGACAATGGACAATGTTTAAGTCTACAGGATATGCCAGGCAGATCCTGAGTGCTTTCACATCTTTAATTAATCTTCAAAAAATTCTATGATTTAAGTACAACTATTATTCTAACTTTAAGAAAGAGGAATATGAAGCAGAGAATTAATGTAACTTTCCCAGTATTGTATAATAATGGAATATTTGAACCAAGGCACTCAGAAGTCTATGCCAACATTCTTAAACACTATGTTACACTATCTGTTTCTTTTTTTTAAGTTTATTAATTTATTTTGAGAGTGGGAGGTGAGGAAGGGGCAGAGAGAGAGGAAGAGAGAGAATTCCAAGCATATTCTGTGCTGACAGTGTGGGACTTGATCTCACAAATGGTGAGATCATGACCTTGGCCAAAATCAGGAGTTGGATGCTTAACTGACTGAGCCACCCAGGCACTCCTACACTATCTGTTTCTATTGCTGGCATTGGGTAAATTCTCCACAGATGGATGACAGGTTGATGAAAACTCTCTGAGAAACTTCATTCCCCAAGACAACATTCTTGTCTGAGTGACCCACAGACTTTATGTGACAGTAGGTATGGGGTCCTAATGACCCAACCATCCATAGACCAACCACAACCATTAAAATGTATTTTCAGAGCAGTCTTTCTAGCCTTCCTCTCTTCTCTTAAACTTTTTTTAAACCGATTTGGTCTTGAGAGAGATTGATGACTTATCTTATCCTCCTTATTGTGATTTCTAAGAAAGCAAGGATAGTGTCTTATTTATAATTCTAACCTCTGCTTTATCATGGACCATACCTTATAGATATTGGAAAACATATCCTGTCTCATTATCCTCCACTAAGTTCTCTAGTAGATCCAAGGAATGTTACATTTCCTGGCCAGGTGGTGTGCTGGTAAATGTGTAACAACTTGCTCTTTGGAGGAATGTTTTTTTAAAGCTCTGCTTAGTGGCATATGCCAATTCCCATGGTGTAAATACTGTTACCGTCAACAATTTCAAGTGACTAATTAACATGACGTAACAAAATTCAGAGTTGGGAAGAGATGCTAACAATGGGCTCTCACCAGCTGCCAATAGCATGAAGACTCCAGCACACCACTGATTTGATTAAAACAAAAACAAGTCCCACTGAAGAGAGTGGAGAAAAGATAAATTAGACATGATATGATGTGGGCAAATATCTTAGGGTTTCTGTTTAACATTCTCTGGTCCCATACATTTTCAAAACCACCCAAAGGTTCAGTTAGCTGCTCCTCCTGTTACGGTTTCAAAGTGTCTGTGAAGAGCCTGAATCAAGTGTTCATCTCCTTCCCTTTGTACTTGCCCAGATTCCCAAGTCAACTGTGAACAATTTGAGGTATTATTTTATCATTCTTTTATCTCCTGAGCCTGGCCAAAAGAAAATACAAAATACAGAGAGATATATATGTATATATACACACATATATATGTATATATGTGTGAATATACACACACACACACATATATATAATGACTGAAAAACTACTTGGAAAATATTGTTCTAGCACAGAGATTGTGCCTATTTTTTTTATTAGCAGCTGGAGGTCATGAGCACCCACCTAAATTTTGGCTTTAATGCAAAATTTGCCTTCTTTGTTGATTTATAGTTAATCCATAGCATTACCCTTTAACTTAGTTATTTGTAGTTGGTGATTAAGTTATGTGGACTTGTGATTAAGGAGTAATTAATTTTCCATACTTAACACTAATGAAATTTCACGTGAAATGAAAAGTAACTACAGAATTAGCATTTGCATCTACTTAGCAGCTTGTCTTCATTATATAACAAACAGAAACAAAGTACTTCAAGTCCACCCCAGCCAAAGGCTTGAGAAGGGTGTGTAAGAGCTAGATAAAGAGAGACAGGCAGGCAGACAGACAAATAAGCAGAGAAGACTAACTTAAATTATTATAAATGTATTTACAGAGATAGTTTATCAGTTTTATTGCAGATATACTGGATAATAGAAAAAATTGAATAATTTATTCAGCAATTTTCACATAAGCAATATTATTAAAATGAAGACATGAAGGAAGAGGTTATAGAGGAGAATATATAGAGGGCATGAATAAATGCATTAGGCAGCAGGCATGGTGAATGTTTTAGTAGGTTTGGACTAGGTTTTTAAAAAAAGAAAAGAAGAAAGTACTCAATTTCTGTGAAGTCTTAAAATATCTGCCGGGTGGAAGAATTGCCTGGAATGGGAAAGGTTATTCCCATCTTTTTATTGCTGGTAGTGTTTTCAAAGACTAAAAGCAAGTCTTTGTCATGCTGCTGTTCTGGAAAACACATAACACAGGGTGCAAACGAGGAGGTGGTAAACGGGAATGAGAAAAGAAGAGGAAAACGCAGTGCTAGCAAGCTGAACACACCGTGGAGGATGGTCCTGCAGAGTCCCAAGCTTCCCTGTGAGATTTTGCACATTTAAGGAAAAAACAACTCCTCGTGTTCATTTTTTTAACAACTACCCCATTTCCTCCTGAACATCTATAATTTTATAAGTGCCGTTATTATTTTATATTTCTGTAAAATATTATTTTAAAAAACATACTGACCTTTAATTACAGAATTAAAAAAAAAAACCCACCCACAACATATTAGGGCCAATTTTAAAGGAATAAACCTAGATGCTAGCTAAGCAGACAGGTTTTTGCCAGAGAGTCGCAGCATATTGAGGCAGAAAATGCTGGTCAATAAACATGTGGGTTTTTATTAAAAAGTGAAATTATGGGGGGGGGTGCCTGGGTGGCTCAGTAGGTTAAGTGTCCAACTCTTGATTTCGTCTCAGGTCATGATCTCACAGTTCAGTTCATGAGATAGAGCGCCATGTCAGGCTTGCACTATCAGCACAAGCCCGCTTGGGATTCTGTCTCTCCCTCTCCCTTTGTCCCTCCTCTGCTCATTCTGTCTAGCCTTTCCTCCCTCCCTCCCACCCTTCCTCTCTATCTCTCAAAAAATAAATAAACAGAATTTTGTTTTCTTTAAAAGTAAAATGGGATGGACTTAACCACACAGGTTTTAGAACTTTGGAAAAAGATGGCCTCTTCCACTTAGTATTTTGGACAAGAAGGGTTTTTGTTGTTGTTGTTTTGAGTATGGAATCAACTTCATGAGAAAGTCAGAGTCAGAGACAGAGACAGAGAGACTAAAAGTGCAATCTCTGAGATGTTTCCACTGACCCTCATCTGTATTGCACAGTATTAGTGCAATACTCTAATAGCTGCTTTTTAAAGAAAGCAGGTCAGGGCTCCTGGGTGGCTCAGTAGGTTAAGCCAGTCGGTTAAGACTTCAGCTCAGGTCATGATCTCACAGTTTGTGAGTTCTAGCCCCCCTTGGGCTCTGTGCTGATAGCACAAAGCCTGGAGCCTGCTTTGGATTCTGTGTGTCTGTCTCTCTGCCCCTCCCCCTCTTCCTCTCACTCTCTGCCTCTCTTAAAAATAAACATTAAAAAAAATAAATAAAGAGAGCAGGTCATTGTCTCAAAGGACAAACACTGAGATGCAGTGAGCACTCCTGAACCATATATTCTCTTCTTGAGTTAATGCTATGTTGCTGGGCTGAGTGTGCCTGTGTGCCTGTGTGTATCTTGTTAATTATATTATCTGTGCTCCTGGATAAATGCAGAGATATGGATAGTGCATATGCCTTTGATTTTAGTATGTATTTCTGGACAATATTGCCTCTGCTATTTAGATTTCTTGAATATCCCGTCATTCTGCTTTGGTGAGTTTTCCAGATGCCAAATATTTGTGTTTTTAAGCACCAAATTGCTTTTCTCTAAGAAGTTTGTTTAGATTTTTCTAAAATATCTTACAATTGCTGCTTTCTTGAACAGAGTAGATATAAAATAGAGTCTTTCTCATTCTACCCATCAGTGTCATTAACAGTACTTACCATTTGGTTCTGTCACACAAAGATGCCCTTAAGGCCACTAAATGTATAGGGACCTTTGACCCTACCTAAAATGCTGTGTCTTGAGTTATTCACTGACAGGTTTGTTATAATTAAATCTTCCAGTAGTAATATGACTTTCATCATTATTTGTTTGCTTTCCTTTGTTAAGGCCTCGTACGGAATCATCATAGTTATAAAAATCATCATATTTATAAATATATATATATATATACATATATATATACTTAAAAAGTGACTTAAGACTTAGGATTGAATTAGTATTTGTACAGAAAGGTACAGGTAGAATCTACTTAATGCACAGTGAAAGGTTTTTAGTTTATGAATTCTAATAACATCTCTTTGCCCCAGGCATGGATTCACTTTTAGTTTCCTGTTTGTGATTAAAATAAGGTATTTACAACAGCTACATTTGAAAAACTGGGGTGTTTGATCTTGTAGGAAATCATGGGGACCCTAACAATATAAATTAAAAATGAAGTCCTATTTGAAATTCTGACTCAAAGACAAAAAGTTGCTCAAAGATCACTGGGTTCTTTGTCTTTTTATGTCAACAGATGTGATGAGGGTCAGTGGAAACATCTCAGAGATTGCACTTTTAGTCTCTCTGTCTCTGTCTGTCTCTGTCTCTGACTCTGAGTTTCTCATGCATGCAAGCACACGACCCATCCATATAACACACCTCTTGGGCTGTCCCTGATAAAGGAAAATATTCTTTTCATGCCCTGCTTTTTTTTTAAGTAGTGATTTTTCTCAATGATCTGCCCAGGATTCTTTCTGCATTTCAGGCCACATGTACAATATGAAGCAAGAGATAAAATCATGACATATGTTCTCAGGAAACTGAAGCTGCTGACCCTTTTACCGTTGTTTCCTCCAGCCACAGTTCCATGACAGGGAAAGATGAAAATTCAACCAAGCATAAAATGTCTTTTAGGCCATGGAAATTTGAATGCAGTTATCAATATTTTTGCTTTATTTCTTTGGTTGAAATGCAACTTATAATAGAAACATTGTTACAAAATTATTTAAAGACAGACTGACTCTGTCTCTTTTGAGAGCCAAAGGTAGAACTCTGAGACTCTTAAATACAGAGAACAAACTCAGGGTGGATGGGGGGTGGGAGAGAGGGGAAAGTGGGTGATGAGCATTGAGGAGGGTACTTGTTGGGATGAGCACTGGGTGTTGTATGGAAGCTAATTTGGCCATGAATTATATTAAGATAGAAAGAGAGAGAGAGAGAGCAAGAGAGAGAGAGGGAAGGAGGGAGGGAGGGAGGGAGGGAGGGAGGAAGGAAGGAAGGAAGGAAGGAAGGAAGGAAGGAAGGAAGGAAGGAAGGAAGGAAGGAGGGAGGGAGGGAGGAAGGAAGGAAGGAAGGAAGGAAGAGGTAGGAAAGAAAGAAAGAAAGAAAGAAAGAAAGAAAGAAAGAAAGAGAAAGAAAGAAAGAAAGAAAGAAAGAAAGAAAGAAAGAAAGAAAGAAAGAAAAAAACAAAAAAAGAAGAAAGAAAGAAAGAAAGAAAGAAAGAAAGAAAGAAAGAAAGAAAGAAAGAAAGAAAGAAAGAAAGAAAGAAAGAAAGAATAAAAAAGGTGGAACTCTGAATAATAATGTGCATCCTGGACAGAGATGGTGTCATACTACTCAAGCGACACCTGATACTGTAAGTCAAGGCTCAGACCCTCACTGACCATAATGAAGATATGTTTGGTAAGACTTCACAGCCCTTTGTGATGCAGCAGTGTAAGAATTAAAGGTGGCAGGGATATTGGAGAAGAATCAAAGTTGAAAATGTGTTATTTTATATCAAACCATATATCATCATTTGGTATAAAGATTCTATTACTTGTTCACCCTATATGTGCGTTATCCCATCTGATGAGACTATTTTTAAAAGATTAGCCTTAAAAAAAGGGTAGGCCTGTTTCAATACATTCTCAAGCAAGTGGTCTTCCAAAAGAAATTTCTTAATGATGGACACATTCAATGTTTATAGGCATTCTTTTGTTCTCAGCACCTTTAATTTACCTTGGGGTAGCATTAAAGTTTGTATATGAAATGAATATTGGAAAAATATTCTTGATTAACAAACATGACTCAAGTCTCCATGAGTAAGATGTTCTTATTAGATACTAGAATGATATTAAATTGCTTCTAAAAATGTGCGTCTCAGATGAGTGTAGGCTTCATGACATCTGAATCAGACTGATTCTCATACTAGAGAAGGATTCTCTAATCAGCTGGAATTCCCTGGGAGAAGAGGGCACACTCCCGGTACAGAATGTAGAAGCTGCTAGGAGCCCAGAGGCCACCTATTTACTGACCTGGTTACTGTTAGATAAACCAACAGGACAGCCTGGGATTCAAGGGCCTCCCCGCAAACCTTCTCTTCCAGTCTTATGTTCCAAGCTACCACCGCTAATGAAACTTTCACTCTAGCTCGCTGGATAAATTCACTGTCCCCTAAAAATCTTCTTTTGTTTCTCTCTTGTCTTGGGTGGGTTTCCTGTAAAACAGACTGTGAGGCTGAGATTGACAAGCAGGGATTTTAAGGGGAAGTGCTCTCGGGAACACCCACCCATAAGGCAGTGATGGGAGAATCGGGAAGGAGGCAGAGAAAGAAATTGAATGGTGACATGGTTGCAGCAGGGACCTCAACAAAACCCTCAAGGAGCTCCAGAGCCGGGCTGACCCATAGAGGTGTCTCACACTGAGCAGAAGAGACTGGCCTTTGTAACTTCACATTAACTAATCATTGGGTACACTTGTCCCTTGGAAAGGGCTATAACATTGGGTGACACAGGTTCCTTGAGCTGAGGGCAGTTCTGGAACGAGTCAGCTGTGAATTTCAGCAGCTAACACTCTTGGCAGCTATAGAAATGGGTGTCTGGGTCCACCCTTTTGCTTGGAAAGTTGCTCTGACCTTCCTTTTCCTTCCCTCCTCCAGGACTTTAATTATCCTTACAGCAAAAGTCAATGGCCACCGGGTCTGGTATTCCTTTTCCTGGTATTCCTGTTTTGGTCTGACTACCCCAGGCCAGAGATAGTTTCTAGTCCTCTGAATTCCTTTCTTGTGTTGGGACAGTTCAGGTCACAGCTAATCCAGATCGCAGCAGGGGCAGAGGAGATGTGGAGACACGACCCCACCCCACTTAGGCAATGTGATATTTGCATGGCTCAGTATGCATGAGGGTTTTATTTTGTATCAAAAAAATAAGGAGGAGGCCTGACACCTGGGACACAGAAATATGTAAAAAATAATAAATCCTAAGGGCAATGGCACTGAGTCTGATTTCATGTGGTCTTGGAAAGCACCTCCCCTTCACGACAGTTTGAATCAGAAGTTTATGGAAAGACCTTCAAGCGTGGTTTTATAATACTTGGGACTAACGTAGTGTCTAGCAGGGTCTAGGGCTGACGTGACTCTGACACAAATTAGGGACTGTGTCTTCTCCTCAAGTATTCGGCAAACCTAATACAGTCCTTAAACTCTAAGAAGGGGTAGGGGCAGCATTCAAAAGTTGAGTCGTCTCATGGAGCGCCCTGGAAGTCACTGAAGAGGTGAGACTAATTTTCCAGAGTCTTACAGGCTCACTGAGAAAGCTGGAGCAGAAAACATGAATGGACAACTCGTGAGCACATTTGAGCAACTCTCTGGGGGCTTTCATGTGAGGAATGAATCATGGCTGAGTTCATGCACTGATTCCTTGGGGAGGGGAGGAGAGGAGCTGCTGACACCACAGAATCCATCCATGGATTTTAGTGTGAGCTCATTTGAAAATGTGAGGCTCCCCTAGAAGGTATATCACATAATGGAGACTCTAACTATTCATGCATGTATCTTCTCTCCCTAACCAGATCATAATATCCCTGCAAGTGAGAACCACATCTTTCCTTCACTAATGTTCGATGGTTAATTCATAGATTGATGACTAGAAGTTTCTTAGGGTTCTGAAGAACATTATTGATTATCTACCCCAGTCTCATAGGCAGACATGGGCTTAACAAACAAACAATCATACAGAAGTGTTTTCTCAGTGGTCCCCATGAGCTTTCCCCCCCACCTTTTATTAAGGTCAGAGCCCCTATGTTCTTATCTGTCTTTATTCCAAGTGTGTCACATTCTTGTTTTCACTGCTTCATGACACTGGTGATTATTTCATGAAGGTACTGTCCCTTACCCCACCAAAACTTATGTGACATGTAGGATCACAGAGTTCTCTGATGCTAGTGTTATTAACCCACTTTAAGGGTGTCTCATGGGTTTTAACCACAAAGAAAGTCAGTATAGGCTCCAGTCTATGCAACTTTTTAATCTTCTTGCCTTATGCTCTTGGATTTTTGTTTTTTTCTCCTACACAATTTGGCAATAAGACTGAATACTGATAATACCGCATTAAGTGTTGCTGTCCCAGGAAGTTTCAAACAGTATGATGGTCAGGTTAACAACCAGTTAGTATGAAAGGATTTGGGGGGATTGCCCATGGAATTCCTGGTTGGTTGGATATTTCACTGTATTTTCTTGCTCTCTTTCCCAAACATAGAAAATTCTCACTATACAAAGTCTGCTCTGTGCTAAACTTCACAAATGACCTCCAACATACATACTTTGTTCAAGATGTGGGAATCATTTCCTGAATTTTAACTGGGCCAAAGAGACATATGTGTATGCATATCCATGATAGTCTCATAAATACATAATATGTTACATATACAAATGTTTTATACTTTTTTCATAATGAACAATATGTAGACAAACACAGAGACTAAGACAAGTGCAAACATAAATAGGAAATGATTCTAAATTATATCTACGCAGAAAGAAATGGATGGTGCTTCGGGGTCAGTACCTTGCTTGATAACAGGGCCTCTATGCTGGGAACTTTTCCCGTTAACGTATAGGAGGGTTTTGACTGGACAAGCCAGATTATTACACCACCTGTTTCATGTTTTAAGATACAGGCTTAGAAATGGAAATGAGAGCAAGAAATCTTCTTTTTTAAATTAATAGCACTGTCTTGCATAAGCCTTAACTGCTCCCTGAACTGCTAAAGGACAGTGAGCATTATGAAGTCATCTTATGAAGGAATATCCTATTTCCTAATACCCAGAAAGCATCTTGATACTTGGTTATCCTCTAGCTGAATTCCTTATCTGACCCAAGTCTTCACTCTGCAAAGCGTTTGTTCAGGCATTTCTTTCCTACTACTACTTACAAAAATTGAGAAGGTCAAAGTGCATGTGGTAATTGCTTTTGGCACTTTAGAAAATGGTTTTCTTTTCATACTTATCATTTTCTCTAAAGCCTTCTGCTGAACCTTTATCAATTGTGCCTCGCACTATGGATCGACACATTTTGGGGGCCCCTCTGACTACTAAGTCCCTTTCTAGTATCAGGGAGTTTAAAACCGAATGAAGTAGCCCAGTGCAAATGTATTTTCCATGCTATATTCCTATGAGAAAAAGAGAATAAAAAACACAGTTCTCTTTCTGCATTCAGGGTGCAGTCATTGAACACTTGAGATTTGAGGGTGAGTTCACACAGTAGAGGCAAGATACTTAGGGGAAAGCTTAAAAGGAGAAAGGACTTTATTTTTTTAATGTTTATTTAAAACTTTTAAAATGTTTATTGAGCAAGCACAAGTGGGGGAGGGGCAGAGAGAGGGCTCCACACTGACAGCAGTGAGCTCAATGCAGGGCTTGAGCTCATGAACCGTGAGATCATGACCTGAGCCAAAGTCGGATACTCAACCTACTGAGCCACACAGTGCCCCAGGAAAGAACTTTAATGCTGTTGTTCTCCATTTTAGATCACTATGACATAAGGAGAAAGATCATATAAGTGGTCAACTTTTTCAAAGTGTATACATCGTTCTATTCTTTAGATTTCTTATTGTCATCCTACTCATACTCATCCATGTGCCAGAGCTACTGTTCTATTTCTCCCTCCAGTGTTTCCTAATGACTTGACTTTCCTTCCTGCCTTTATTATTAATACAGAGCTTGGGTCAGGTCTGTCTCTGCTTACCTTTATTTCTTCAGTAGCAGCTGAGCTATTTGCTCCTATCCACTATACCAAGAGGAAGGTGTGGGTTAGTTAGACCTGTCTTCTAACTTCATTTAGTCACACCACCATTACTTTGAGCCCTTAGCTATATGGACAAGGAAAATTTTCATTACTGAATTAAGAATCTCCATTTGCTTCCCCATACACACTGTTACAGCAAATAACAGTGATTGCTATAATATGCTTACACCTTGAAGCTTTATTCCATGAGCATCAAATTCAACAGTAAACCTAAGAAATATTTCACGACCCTGACCCAAGGTTTTAGAATTAATAGGGAAGAGAGAAATTCTGAAGGTACTCACAAACCGTTAATCTTTGAGGAAAAATCTATTTCAACTTGGATTCACTAATTTGCCAAAGTGACTCATGTTTCCCTGTAGCCATAGGAAGGAAAATAGTGATACTTTCACTCCTATCGCCCTTTTATCCCAAGATCATAAATACGCCGCCACCATTAATTAATTAAGTGTTACAGCCTTACCACTGAAGTAGGTGAGTTTCCTGTCTCCAACTGAGGCTAGCGCTCAGAGAAAGGCTGAGTCTTCCCTAATGCAGCTAATTAGGCAGCGCTACATCACTAGGGAAAATTTCTGATCCCAGCTGGAGATCAACTTGTGCCCTGAAGAAATGGGATTTGATAGCCCTTCAAGTTTTCCTCCTAACCTCTGCCCCTGCTGTTGATACTCTTAATCATATCAATATCTCATCCTTTTTGGTCTATTACAGAGCTGTTGGTCCACAGGGCATCCAGGGTCTAAAAGAAATCACAGAGAAAAAGCGCAGTGAATTTAAACAAACAAACAAACAAACAGATCCTTCTTCTCCATTCTGAGCTGAGCCTCTGTCTGTGGCAAGGACACAGATTTGCCTGGTGCTGTGATCACCCCTCCCAGGCAGGACAAGGTCTGGTTGGGAAGTTGAAACAGATGATGCGACGCCATGTCCCCAAGAGGGAACACAAGGGGAAAGGAGGGCTGGCAACCAAGCTAGCCTGACAATGGCTTAGGAGAGCAGAGAAAGGAGTCTGCCCCAGGGTTTTATTAAAGTTGCTTAAGGAGTCAGGCTGATATGAGGGTCCCGCGTGTCCTGGCTGGGGCTCGTGCGGTTGGAACTTTCCTCTGGTGCCAAAGTGGAAACTGTGAGCGCTTCTTAGAGCCTGTCCGGATGTGGGGTAGAAGGGAGAGAGGGAGACTTGGGGAATGAAGGCTGTTTGCAGTCAAACATCAAAAATTCAGTCACTGTGTCACAACCAACATTCTGCATAAAATTTCAGCTCATCCAAAGATGTTGTATATATACCACTCGATGAAAAAAATTGCATATATGGGAAGAAGTTTGGGAGATAAAATGGAAATAAGTAATTCAACATACCTAAGATCTGACTGAGATGTTATGAGCCCAGAGAACAACAGCTGGTAAGGACTGTGATACCAGGAAATAAAAAGCTCCTCTTCGAATAAAGGGCAATGAAATGTAGTTAGGCTCCTATAGAGATTCCTTGTCTTCCTGGCCTTCTTATTTGGCCCATTTGCTAAGAACATGCATGCTATTTAAAGTATCACCGCATTGTTTTTATAACATCCCTGGGAGTCCAAGGGCAGGAGCTGTTTATAACCACTTAGTAATAATGGAAGTGGCGGCAAATAGGAACTTAACCTGGGATCACAAAGACAATATCATGATTTCTAATTTAGCCTTAATTCACCGAAACAAAATGTCCCTTCCCACTCTTTCCTGCTATAATTTCAAGAAACATACATGCATGTTTTTTCTTTTCCTCCCAGCTTTCGAAAAATCATGTTGTCTGGTCTGTTTTTGATCTAGTAACTTAAATTTAATGTGTAATTGAGCCATGCCATCTTAAGAGATTACATGTATATCCGGAAAAGTCTTGAGAAAAATGTTCAAATAAATGAAATACTCCCAATGGATATTTCAAGAGCAAGATAAATTCCTCAGAATTCTAAATTTTCTGTTGTTTTCTCATGTTATAACAGGAGTTCTGATGCTGAGCCCACTCCCAAATAAGACATTAAATAACAAGCAACATTTCTTGCCAGGTTTAATGCATTCACTATTGATACCCATTTCTGTTTCACCCATTGCAGCAAAATAGTGTTTCCTGTTGATTGATTGCCTTTGTTTTTTCTCTCTCCCTTTTTTTTTTCCTTTCTTTTTTCTTTTTCTTTCTTTCTTTTTTTTTTTTATTAAGGGACTTGCTGGACTCCTTTGTGACACCTGCATATTTTTTAAATTTTTTTTTAATTTTTATTTTTGAGAGACAGAGCGCAAGTGTGGATAGACAGAGAGAGGGGAACAGAGGATCTAAAGTGGGCTCTGCACTGACAGTAGAGAGCCTGATGTGGGGCTCAAACCCACAAACCATGAGATCATGACCTGAGTTGGTCAGATGCTTAACCAACTAAGCCACTCAGGTGCCCCTCTCCTCTCTCCTTTATCACAAACTGGTCTCCAGAAATGATCTGAGAATTGGTAAATATAAAACTATATTTTTATTTTGTCTTTATATGTAAGGTAATTTGATTTATTCTCTCATTCTTTCAACAAAAATTTATTGAGCAACATTATATATATGGGGCTCTGGTAAAGCTTGACATATCTCTTTCCCGCCCTCATGGACTACACCTTAGGGGACAAGATGAGCATTCATTCTTCAAGAAAGAAAGATAGTTTTCATGATCTCCCACATATCTCAAAGCTAATGGGTGGAAAAGCCAGGGTATGGATGTATACCTGTGATTCTAAATCCCATACCCTTCATCATGTCCTCCTGAGGTACTAAGATGTTTCTAAGTTCAATCCATTCAATTCATGGAAGAGCTATTAATTTTACAAATGGAATTGAATAGTGGTCAGCTGGCCGTACCTAAATCAAAACCATTGCATACTACATAGGCTGTCCCTTTTCTGTGCATTTAGGAGGCTCAGAGTTAATTTATTTTTCTGAATGTTTATGTAATCTTTTAAGTATGTTTCTTTAGGCTGTAAAATGCTTCAGTATAAGTTTGTCTGTTGCTAAAGGCAAGGAACACAGAAGTTGACTCCAGGCATAATTATAATTTTTTTTCCAAGAAGAAAAATAGCCATGAGAAAGCCAGTTTCCTAAATGGGATGTGTGGGAATTTGCTGTTGTTGTGGTTGTGGTTGTTCTCTTGTGGGTGATTATAGCTCCAAACTAGGATTATTGTTTTGGACATCTTAAAAAAAAAAAAAAAGAGCCTATAGAAGAATATTGACACACGCAGATCTCACATAAATTCCTACGATCTCAAACAGAATTCATTTCTTTAAAAAAAATTTTTTTGATGTTTACTATTTTTGAAAGAGACAGAGACAGAGATAGAGACAGAGAATAAGCAGGGGAGGGACAGAGAGAGAGGAAGATGAGACACAGAATCTAAAGCAGGCTCCAGGCTGAGTTGTCCACAAAGAGCCTGACATGGGGCTCAAACCCACAAACCATGAGATAGTGACCTGAGCTGATGTCAGACACCTAACTGACTGAACCACCCAGGTGCCCCTCAAACAGAATTCATTTCAAGGCTGACCATCTGCAGATTATCTTAGTATGTATGTTTGCGCAATTACTGATATGCAAAATACGATTACCAGTGCAGGAGATGGTTTATCTGGCATAGACTATGTACCACCATCTCAGAATCAGGCCCTGGCCTTGGTATTAGAAGATGTTAAAGAAGAACTATACTCCATAATATTTACTCTGCATAACAGTAACTTTGCAAAAAAGATCAACTAAAAATGAACTTGCATTTTCTTTCTTCGTGTTGTCCCAGAGAAACGGTCCAAAGTTAGATCAATTTTTGCCTTTGTTAAATCAATTCCAGAATGAGGTTTTAAAAAGTAAATGGCTACAGAAGTGTATTTTCATTTGTTACATTCTGCTGAAAAGGCATTGGCACAGTGTGTTTTGACTTTTTAAAATGTACTCAGGATTTGAAGGCTGGTCATTGTTGTTATGTCTTACTTAAACTCTCAACAACCTGTCAGAAAGGGGTGGAATAGGAAGTCAAAATATAAAACACACAAAACATTTCGAAGCAGAGTGAGGCAATCCTAAGCTTTTTTTTTTTTTTTTTTTTTTAAACAATCCATACTGTGCTTTTAAATCCTGATACATCATTTTGGGAGACAAAAGCCTAAATGCAACAGGAAATGACACAAGATAAAATTACTTCCATGAAAGTAAAAATTACTGGAGAACGGAAACTGATGTTTGAGTCTGAAACTTACAGTCCTACTTGAAAGCAAGGATGTATCTCTTCCTGAGAAATACCTTACGCCTGGTCTACATTCTCCTGGACATTTCTAGCAGTATTTCCCATCATTTGCATATGGAAATACACTATGCTATGTCCCAGCTATCCATTTTTAAAATAAAAGGAAATCACAATGATTTCCCCCAAATATATGGTAGCTGACAGTAGGTGTTACACGTTTATTTACTAATCTATGTGTTTATAACAAAATGTGAGGGAGTGCAACTTTTAAATTCCAGCAGTTATTAAATTAGCTTTCTGATTTTTCTTCAAGGATTTAGCTATGTATCCAAAAACACTCGTGATTTCCTATGGATGATAATTAAGGCTCACTTCCTCTATAGTTAAATATCAGCTGTCTAATTCAATGTCTTTTAATAGAAAGGTTGAACCTCGGTATTTTTCTACTCATTCAGCATTTATAAAAAAAAGTATTCATTTTTACAAGTGCTGAGAGAAATAAAGCCAAAGCCTCAAATTGTTAATATTGACCAAAAATGTACACAGCCACAGCATATGCCCCTTGCCATTCACAAAACATATGCTAATTGGAAGTAAATATCATCTATCCATGACCAAACTTGCAAACTCAGAACTGTTTTAAAAATAACAAGGTGTGCCTTCTTTCGTTATGGGATAGCAGAAAACCAAAAAACACCGGTGGCTCTGAGAATGTACTAATGGATACCCTATTATTTATTTGATTAGACACAAGTCATGTTTTAAATGTTGTCGTAGAGCCATTGAGAAGAAAGCTAGGTAAAATGTGAGGAAAGAACCTTAGATTTAAGTTCCAACCAATGTCATGTCTTCTAAGGAAATCATGTATTTAAATAATAAAAATGATACTTATCCATTATAATTTTTTGTGAATTCCCAAGTTTACTGAGTTGCTTTGTCAAATAAAAATGATGTTTCTCAGTGCTCAGACTTTTTTTTTTACTGAGGTGTAGAAACTTGAAGAAGTCAAATGAATTAAAAAAAACTGTCCCGAGTTCCTGGTATCTTTAGCATTATATATATGGCCAACCATGGGCCAAGCTGAATGTTATTATGTCTGTACCTAAGTTAAATAAGAAGACTTTCTGGTCTGATGGTACTCTCCTTTAGTGCTTCTTTCCTCACATCTGGTCGCCAAAGAGTCTTTCCGTCACCCTGCAGCCTGCTAATGAGATCCCCCATTTAATTAATACCATAAGAATTTTAATTCTGACTGAATCAATTTAACGTGATGTGATTTTGTCAGCTCTATTCCCCAAGTAAAAAGTGAGCCTGATGCTTATTACATACATCATTTCACGGGCCCTGCATTCCCTGCTGACTTAAACAAATTCTAATTAAGACTAATTAAAGCATCATTTATGAAAGCGCTTGTGATAGCTATGCAAACATTCTGGGTGGGTATGCTTTGCATAATAATTATCCTAGTTAATATTAAGGCTAGGTCCTTGGCAATTAGGTCTTTGAAACAGAGAGTTATTCTGAATTTAGCCCTTTTCAGTGTGAGCAATTAATAAAAAAAAGTGCTAAATTTATGTAGTGGCTTCATTAACAAAATAAATTTAGAAGTAGTAGTATTGTTTGCATTTTATAAACTAAGCATAATTCTTAACCCAGGTGACAGTTATTAAAATAAAAAGATGCAATTCTTTGATCCGATACATTTATTATACCACTCCAAGAAAAAGAAATTTAAGTTGCAGTCAGATTTTTAAAATATAAACCCGATTAGTCAAAAGCATATTATCTGAATATGTAGATGTCTATAAGGAACACCGACATGTGAAATAGTGTTATATTTTCAAAAATTAAGTTTTTAAATAATGTTTTAAAAATCTGCCATGGGCTCAAAGAATTATACAAGCAGATTAAATTCTTCAATTTGTAATGACTTGATAGGCCTAATATGCCAGAAAATACTTCCTTACACCTGCTGAGTTTAGTGAAATTAAAAATTCTTACAGCATTCATAGTTTGCTTTACCTTTATTTTTAAAGTCTCTATTATACTGTCAGTATTCATTGTGCTGCAAAATTGAAATGGATTAGAATGCTGTAGAACTGCTTACCTTTCAAACTCCTATATACTTTCTCTAGGACTTTATGGCAGGGTCAAGGGAAGTTGGAGGTTTCAAGAGGTGAATGGGAAAAAAGAAAGAAAATGTGACCCCTTTTTTAAATGGGTAAAAGAGATTGCCACCAAAAAAAAAAAAAAAAAAAGACTAAAAAGCTTCTCTTTCTTCCATCTTTACAAATACAGTTAATGTGAAATTCATGGCAGGAAACTCAGAGGTAGGAAACTATGGAAAGAGGCTGGGTGCATTAAACATAGAGTCAACGGGCTTTACCCGGAGCTGTTGACAAATAGTGCTATCTTGTATAAGGAGAATTCTGTCATATATGAAGTCTTATCTTTGAATACTCATAGGTTGAGAATCGCTGAAAGTTAGAAAGAAATTCTGTACCTTAGTATGTAGGGGAAGAGAATCTCTCTAAATCTCTATCAAATACACAGCCACAAATTTTAAAAGCCTATATCAAACCCCCCACAAGAGCAATACAGTGCCTTTATAAAGAGCAACAAATACCAGACTGAAGTGTCTCCAATGATTTTGTGTAACAAACCTGATAGTATAAAGTACTGTACATAAATCTAGTAAGCTTGATCACATTCTACACAAAATTGCTTTTAAAAATGTGACCAGCTTCCACACCCCCAAGGGCAGTATGAAATGTCACGGCAGGCAGTGTCCAGGCGGTGGATGATCCAACCACTTTAACCTCTTTATCAATTAACTGGGCGTAAAAGAGTAGGTAGGCTCATTAAAGTGGTGAATGACATGAAGTGAAAGGGGTAGCATTTTAATATCTTAAGAAAGTGTCCAACACTGCATATATTGAATAAAACTTACTGGAAATATTTCCATAACCTAAACTAATGAAAACCAAAGTGTATAAGACAGAGGAGTTAGTTTCAAGGGGTTGTAGTTGATAAGAGTTTGATCATGACCTATCAGTTTAGCAGTAGACTTTCCCAAATCCAGCATGAACCTGTATATATAAATTCTATATAGTTAGAACCGTGTCGCATAAGAATCACAAACCAAACCCTTCCTTCAAATTAAAATATAGTCAGTGTAGCTAAAGATGGAGAATTGACCAGTGAGGAGAAGCTATTTGGAACAAATGATTAGAATCATTTTAACGGAGAAATACTGAGTATCTTCCAAGACCAGGTTCTTTAAGAGGACTAAAGGGAGCTTTAGTCGTAGCTTCCCATCTTAGTAATTCCTTTTGCTTTGTCATTAAGGGGTCTCTGGGAGTCAGATGAACAATTAAATGACAAATCACAGAGGCTTCTTCTGAAAACAAGGGCAAAATGCTTGGGGAACTTGTTTCCAAGTGTGCTGAAAGAAATATCTCCTAAATAGGCAAAAAAAAAAAAAAAAAAGAAAGAAAAGATTATGGGGTTGGCCAAGAGTCTAAGTGTAGGTGGAAGGGTGAGGATAGTTCTTTTTTTTTTAAGTTTTTTTTAATGTTAATTCTGGTATAGTTAACACACAGTATTATACTAGTTTCAGGTGCACAGTGTAGTGATTCAACACTTCCACTACTCAGGGCTCATCACGATAAGTGTACTTTTAATTCCCCTTACCTATCTCACCCACCTCCCTTGGGGAACCATCAGTGTGCTCTCTAGATTAAGAGTCTGTTCCTTGATTTGTGTGTGTGTGTCTCTCTCTCTTTAAATGTTTACTTATTCTTTTTTTTTTGTTCATTTGTTCTATTCCACATCTGAGTGAAATCACATGGCATTTGCCTTTCTCTGACTTATTTCACTTAGCATTAAACTCTCTAGATCCACCAATTTGCTGCAAATGGCACAATTTCATTCTTTTTTATGGTTGAATAGTATTTCATTATTTATATATAATTATATATATAATATTATATCTTTTTTACCCATTCATCTATTGATGGACATTTGGACTGCCCCCATAATTTGGCTTTGGTAATAATGCTGCAATAAACATAAGGGTGTGTGTGTCCTTTTGAATTAGTGTTTTCACATTCTTTGGGTAAACACCCACTAGTGTGATTAGTGGGTCATAGGGTAATTCTATTTTTAAGGGTTTTTTTTCTTTTTTCAAAATTTATTTCTTTTTGAGAGAGAGAGGCAGAGAGAGGGAGACAGAGAATCCCACTGAATGCAGAGCCTGATGGGCTCAAACTCCCAGAACCATAGATCACGACCTGAGCTGAAACCAAGAGTCAGACGCTTAACTGACTGAGCCACCCAGACACACCTTTTTTTTAACTTTTGGAGGAACCTCCATACTGTTTTCCACAGTGTCTGTGCCAGTTTGTATTCATTCCAACAGTGCACGAAGGTCCCTTTTTTCTAGGATGAGGACAATTCTTACCCAAGCTCAACAACTGATGAACAAACAGGTGTGAAGTGCAGAGAGACAAAACTTCTTAGGTATCCTTATAAAGAAGGTGGGGCCCTAACATCCACTTAGCCAAGAAAAAAAAAAAAAGGAACCAAAGCCCTCGCAGAGATTTAGGGGAGAAATTTAAAATAATAAAATAAGTGAAATAAAATAAAACCTGAAAAGGACCTTAAAAATCATTTGCTCACCTAGAAAGGTGAATTGTAAACTACGCTGGATATATGTGGCTTCTCTGCCTTTGAAGGCAGTTTGCAGAATTGTACCACTCTATGAGGATCAAATTTTCTTTTCCTGAGCTTCGCAGTCTTCCCTTCCCTTTCCTTTACTCTTTTACTTATTGTTGTTCTCACTTTCTTTTTGTTCCTTATTTTTCTAATGGAAGAGAATGTTCTGTGTGAGAGCCACTCTATACTGAAGCAGGTAATCAAAGAATTCTCATCTTAAGGATTGACTCTCAAACTTGAGCATGTATCAGAATCATCTCAAGGGCTAGTTAAAACACAGATTGCTGGCCCTACACATAGAATTTCTGATTCAGAGGTAGACCCCATTACCCATAGAGGGTGAAGCCAAAGAACCCGTCTTCCCAACAGATTCCCATGTGGGGGTGAAGCTGCTTATTCTGGATTACAATTTGGAGACTGACTGCTATGCCCAAAGTTCAAAGGTCCCACAGTTAGCATATTGAAACCACAAATACCAACACTAGTTTGAGTAACTTCAGTCTTTCCATGAAATGCCACACTATTCAGCCAGTAAACATCTGGATGGTCACACCAACGTTTTCCAAGATGGTGTATATCTCAGTTGTCCATGCCTAGCTCAAATAAAATGTTTTAAACATCCCCCCTGAGCATTATCCATGAAATGTTCATACATTTCAAATTGTCTACCAGAATTATTTTTGCTGGGAAGAAAATTATAATGATTTGGGGCCTAACCTAAATATTTAATTTCAGTTGAGGAAGGGTTCAACTTTCAATCATAGCATATATAATTAGCAACTTGGAACAGTTGCTTAAAAAAAATCTCAAAATGATTAAAAAAATAAAGATTTCTTATAATACTCGAACTCCTAGTTGTTAAGGACAGTGTATGTTTCTGTGGTAATATTTGCATAAACATACAGTACAAGTCAAGCATTATGAACACCAGAGCCTTTATTATTCTTGTGGGCAGAAAAAAATGAAGGCTTATCTTACATTTAAGATATCAAAAGCTTCATGTTAAGGATTTTTTTTAAACATTGGATGGAGTTAACAATAAAGGCTGTAAAATAGCCTTAATCTCCTTTGAAGCAGCATCCTTTCTTTCTGCTTTGGTAGGTAGTAGCCTGCTTTGGAATGACTGCCTAAAACTACTTTACAACTTTATAAATTTGGATATATAGTAATTATCACAAATAAGTTGTGAAGATCTGAAGCTGATTTTTAGTATATGTCATTACTAGATATGGTATATTAAATATGTTTAATATTTATAAAATACTAAAATGAATTAGAGATGGTAATTAGACCCCTTAGAGATCAAAGAAATGGCAACCCCATATTGGTTGTAAGCAACCCAACACCACCAAGTTCACATTAAAGAGGAATGGAAAATATCTACCCCTTATAACAATATTACGTAGTTGAACAAATTCATTCTACAGAGGAGAAAACTAAAGCTCAGAGAGATTAAGTGTCTTATCTGAGACTACACAGCATTGGATCAAGATTAAGTCTGCCTAAAACAGGGCAGATTTTTTCCACTGTCATCTGACTGCCCCCATGCTTAGCCACTGATGAGAAGGTATTAATATGTATTAACTGTGTTAAAAACTGGCCATCATGGCTGATATTTATCTCTCTCAGTGTTCCAAATTTTCTCATGATTGCTTTCAGAAAGACGAGTTTTATCTTTTATGAGAAATGGTCATTTTGGACAAAGCAATCATGTACCAATATGAGTGTCATCAAGTAGTGCTGACTTGTGAGGAGATTAAAAGTAAACTAGCTAGGGGTGCCTCGGTAGCTCATTATGCAAAGGACTTGGGCTCAGGTCATGATCTCACGCTACTGAGTTCCTTCCCTGAGGCAGGCTCTGTGCTGACAGCTCGGATTCTGTGTCTCCCTCTCTCTCTGCCCCTCCCCACTCACACTCTGTCTCTTTCTGTCTCTCTCTCTCAAAAAAAAAGTAAACATAAAAAAAAATGTAAACTAGCTACTGGGGTTATGCTTCAGTCTTACTCCCCTGTCCAGCAGGCTTACACTGGCAGCTCTGATAGGAACGAGCAATAGGTAACCGGTATCAGAGACCATTGTGCACCATGAAAGCCTCTAAGAAACGGTGAGTGACAAGAGCTTGGGAAGAGAATTTTCATTTGTTTTCTTTCCAAGCACACAAGGTTTGTATGGATTTGATTTGATCAAGTGAAAAGCCAATAAAGAGAAGAGGCAGAATGAAGTTTCGGGATCTATATTCTCCAGCGACTAATAACTGGCAGTGGCCACTGGGGCCGAAATGGAAGTGAGCGAGTCAGGATGGGATTTAGTTCCCACCCCGAAGGGAAGGTCGGCACATGGGTTGTTTGTTCAAATAACAGTTTAGCCTTGGAGTTTAATACAAGGTGTTCAAGTAAAATAAAAAGCAAACTCCACTCAGCGAGGCAGCCAGATCAAGAAGAGATTGGGCTTTAGGATGGAACTCATTAAATGCTGGCGAGAAGGGTAAGTGAGCACTGGCCTCTTCCTCTCCTAACGGCAACAGACAACACTGGGTTCGGCCAAAATCAATCACGATGCTGTGAACTCACTTTTGCTTTTCGCTGCATCGCTGATTATCACCTCCTTCATCAGAGGAAGCACAGAGACAGAAGAGGGGACGGAGTAATGCACCCCAATTCACTACATGTTAACCCTGGAGTTAAAAAGGGAGAGGCCAACTTTGAAAGAAGGGAAGACTCTCTAAATGAGACTCAGGGATTATCAAGAAATTTCATTTACTCATTCTCTACCTGAGCCTCAATATAATGGAAAAGCGGAAGTTGTTTTTATTCACTCACAAGAATATGTGAACTTCAGGCTCTACCTGCCTCTTGTATCTCCTCGCAGGGCAAGTAGATGGTGCGTATGGAAATGATATTGTTCAATTAGGGAATGTTCAACAGGGTGAACCCAAAATCAAAATATAAACATGCATTGTATAAACAGAAATTTAGAAATCCATGTAAATTGTATCTAGTTAATTTTTAACAGCTTCTTGGTATATTAGCTTTCTAGGTTGTACTCTATTCCTTTCCGTATTCCTCTATTGACAGGCAGCTGGTGCAGTAATAAAACTGCTATTCCCAGATCTGCCAAGGGCTCAGAGAGAGATGAGTACAAGACAGATATCTACCCACTCACCATTTAACGTGTACCGTTTCCTACTGAACATGCAGATGGCATGGCGGTCCCAGATTTCATTTGAGTTAATCTAATCCTTCCACTGCTCCCACTAGAAAGGAGGGCATTAGCAGCCATATGTCAACCAGATTTGTCAGATTATTCATTACAATTAATTGCTGTTCTCACTTAAGGCCTTTAAGGCTGTGAATTGCTCTGAATTCTATTGCAAACACAAAATTATGAGTAAAAGACTTTAGCCCTGTCATTCAAATTTCACGCTGACCTTTATCAGCTTTTGGCTTTTCCATGGGTGCTGGGCTGAAAGCTTTCTAATTGGTGTTCCATTTCTTCCTCACTACAGGTAAGCTGTCGGCAGAGGCAATAAGTATGACCAGAAAGACAAGAGGAAAAACTCTTAGGTCCCAGCAGACAGTATTTAACTGCCAACTAATAATACATTAGGAGGGTAATGAAACGAGCTAGATGTCATAATGACCCAGTGTACTAATTAAGCTTCTAAATACTGCAGGTTTTTAAGACATTTTCTGTCTTAGAAAGGCTTATTTTTGGAACCAAATTTCTTTTTACATTGTTTCATTATTCAAACTCTTTTGTAAGTTATTACGAATGATCATTAGAAATTAACCAAATCAATACCCACCCCTTCACACTCAGGGGAAGTCGGGTTTCAAGCTCCAACGTGCTGGACTCCTTCAATGTTGCCTTTGTAATAATGTGTTCCCTGGCCAAAAATTTTTGAGACTTCTCGGCTCTCACAGAAGTTGTTGCTGAATTTATTTTATTTACTGCTACTTGATACCATAATTCAGAGTTAGAAGCACTTCGTGCTGCCCGCGCCTTTGATTTTCAAGGTGCTGTTGAGTTTGTTTGGTTTTGGACAAGTCCTCTATAAACTCAACCAAAGCGATGGTGAGTTAGAATCAGTGCTGTCTGATTAGATGATCATCAGAGGAAACTTGATTGCCAAGAAGTGTCTGTCATTGAGATTATTAAGCCACAGTGGGGCTGCCTTGATTAATACTTTGTTTGCAACTTCAGACCAGTGATTTTGTCAGAGGTTTTACAAATCTTGACAGGAGGTTTTATTAAGGATCTCCTAAGCAGAAGAAGTTGACAGTTGAAACTTCTGGTTTGATTTCCTTCTTTGCATTTCAAGTTCTTGTTTGTAGAATATTTTAGGGAACATCTTGGGTGGGGATGAAGTGGAAGGGAGGAAATTGATGTATGCTTGTTTTTCTCACTCCCCCTCTGCCCCCACCAACTGCTACAGAGATACTAGCAGGAACCAAGAGGAATTCTCATCACTGGAGTCTAGCATGGTCATATAATCTATGAATGATAGCAAAAGGTTTGGCAATGTTCTCTAACACTAAGATAATAACTGGACGTCCCTTAAAGCAAGCTTGTTTATAAGATAACAAGAATAGGCACAGCAGTCCAATCATTTCTGCATTTAAGCACACTGCCTATTGCTCTTTCTATTGCATGAAAAGATTTTCAATTACTAATAGCCAAGGATATAGTCGTTGGCCTATAAAAGGTATAATTAGTACAATTTCCCTCTAAATGCAAAAGGAAAAAGTATTCTCTTTCACTTACACCTTTCTTTTCATTAAGTATTATCTTTCTGCAATTTTTTAAAACCCTGAATATGATTTAGAGGAGTTTGTATAAGACGACTACTATGTCATGGTTAGATTTCTCTTCTAAATTTAAAAATAAAAGACATTATTTAAAATCCAAAACATTTAGGGACATCTGGGTAGTTCAGTCGGTTAAGCATCCGACTGTTGATTTTGGCTCAGGTCATGATCCCACAGTTGTGGGATCAGGCTCAGTGTCCGGCTGAGCATTGAACCTGTAGAATATTCTCTTTCCCTTTCTCTCTGCCCCTCCCCTGCCCACATGCAGTTTTTCTCTTAAATAAATAATCGTAAATAAAATACAAAACAATAATTTTATTTAAAGATATGTATGTTTACATCTTTTGTTTGATATATAAAAGAAAACTACTTCAGTTGCTGCAAATTAATATCTAGAGAAAGGATTACCCATCTCTCAAGTGATGGAAGATAACTTTCTCTAACTAGCTGTTAGAGCACTAAATACTTTCATCTTTTGACCTGTCTTTTCATGTCCTGGCACTTCATTTTTTCAACCAGTAGGATTTCCTGATTGAAATAAGCCGAGGGGTGATGTGTCTGGCAAACTCGCTTGGGTATCAAATGGCTCCCAGAGCAAGAAGGGAGGCTCTGTATGAAGCAACAGAAGGACTAGCACAAAATAGAAAAGGAAGCAGCAATGATGCAGAGGACAAGTGAGGAGACAGCTTCCACATCCAACCACTTCAAGCAGCAGTAGTAGGACCTGGCTGCCGAGAGAAGGTCTGCAGGGGAGCACTAACCCCGCAAATAGCAAATAGCACCGATATTCCAAACCATGGCTGGGCTTCAGCTAAAGTAGTTCAACCCTGACCTCTGCTACTTTCAGTCAATACCAAATGACCTGGGAAAGTCAGAGCACATCAGCAAACCTCAGCTATATAAATAAAAAGTTGGAATAAATAATTTCTTTCAGTTCCTAAATTTTGGGGCTAAAAGTTATGAAATACATATATATGTATGTACATGTTACATGTATATGTATATATCTGTGTGTGGGGGGGGGAACGCTTACCCAGAGGCACAAATATCTGTATATTAGAGAAAAAAAATTTTTAATGTTTATTTATTTTTGAGAGAGAGAGACACACACACAGAGTGTGAGCGAGGGAGGGGCAGAGAGAGAAATAAGGAGACACAGAATCCCAAGCAGTCTCCCGTCTCTGAGCCATCAGCCTAGAGCCCGTCGGGGGGGCTCAAACTCTGAAAAGCAAGATCATGAGCTGAGCAGAAGTCAGATGCTTAACTGACTGAGCCACCCAGGCGTCCTGAGGGAAAAAAATATTTTAAGTTGATTTATTTTTAAGGGGGTGGGGCAGGACAGAAAGCGAGGAAGAGAGAAAATCCCAAGTGGGCTCTGCACTCTTCGCCCAGAGCCTAACACAGGGCTTTAACTCATGAACCTTGAGATCACGACTGACTGAGCGACTCAGGTGTTCCTCAGAGAAAAATTTTAAACAATTTGCCTTCATCTCTTTTCACATCATCCATGAGAATTTGCTTGAAGTGGAATATACAAATCATAATGAAATAAAAAAATTTCTTCCAAAACATCTAAGTCCATGGCTTTCTCTCTGTATGGGCAGTTCAAACTAGACTGTGGCTGTTTAAAGTTCTGTTGTTTTTATTTTTTCTTTCAACACAAGCAGGATCTATCTCTATCTCTTGATTTTAAGTTCCGTAATGACAAGAAATTATGTATGTCTGGTTCTTCATTACATAGCCCGAGAAATTAGTGTAGTGCCTAGAACTTAACGGATACATAATAAGTATTTGTTGAATGAGTAGAAGAAATGAATCACAATGGCAAACATAAATGTATCTTATATCTTTTTTTTCCTAATCTGGTTTAAAAAAATGGTATCAGGTGAAAGGCCCTAGGAAGTTATAATGTCAAGTATCTTATTAAAGTAGTTTGAAATAGATTTATCTTAATTTCCATCAAATTCTTTTCATTCTGTTTCATTTCTTGCTTTTTAAATGTGTCTGAGTTTGAAGATAATTTGGGGAATTTGAACAAAATCCATTTAGCCAGGGTTGAGGTCCTCAAAAAGTTACCAAAACCATTTTCACTGACTAAAATAAAGGTATGTTCGTGCTTTGAGTGGGTGTATGACTTCAAATTCATAATATCATATTTATAATACATAAAATACAATATGTAATACATACCAAATGTGGTAGAATTTATAAGTTCTTTTAAAAAGTCACCTGTAGGGGCACCTGGGTGGCTCAGTCAGTTGAGCATCTGACTTCCGCTCAGGTTATGATCTCACGGTTCGTGAATTTGAGCCCTGCATTGGGTTCTCTGATGTCAGCTCAGAGCCTGCTTTGGATTGTCTGTCCCTCTCCCCTGCTTACTCTCTCTCTCTCTCTCTCAAATAAGTAAACATTTGTTTTAAAAATCACCTGTATAGGTAAGTCTTTTAATGTTTTGAAAATATGTAAGTAAGTGTTAAGTTTTATTGTTCATTAAGTTTTATAAGACATTAACTTACAGTTCCCAAAATCAAAGTCCATCTCATTTAAGGTTACTTCAGTTGAAAAAGGTGTCCCAGTTAAAGTAGGTTAGTAACTGTTATAATAAAAAGAACTTTTTCCCCCTTAAAATAGGACAAAACTAAAATGCAAAATCTCATCTGATATAACACTAAGTAGCAATATAAATCAGCAATATTAAAGTCCACATTGCAATATTTCATTTAGTTTGCTATACAAAGGTAACCTTTTTCCTGTAATGCATTGGTTGTAAAAGCAGGAATAAGAGCAGGAATTAAGCAACTGTTTTGAATAGGCTAAAACCAAAGCTTACAGTGAATAAAGTCTCAGGTCTCATCTCAGTTATTACATAACGATTGTACATCTTTACCGGGGAAAAGTGGCCAAATTTGAAAGAAAATCCTTATTCAAATAAATATGAGTGAATAAATAAATATGAAAATTTTCCATTCTTTGTCTTATATTTTGGCTTTCACTTGTGGCATTTTGACTCTATAAAAATTCAAAATTGGAAATGTCATGGAAGAAGGCTTAGCACAATAGTGGGACCAAAACATTTATGCTAGAGAGGGGAGCAACGTACATGGGAGGGTAGATCAGTGGAGGTAACTTTTCTAAGAACTTAGATTTCTAGAACAGGTATGCTTGTTCACTGATCACAAGGGTGAACATTCCCATATTCTCTCTGTGGGACTGAACTACTTAATTTAATCAATGTCTAATGCACAAGTAATTATATAGGGTATATATAGGTATTATATAGGTATATATACACATATATGCCAGGTAGGAGTATTTAGGATAGCTTGATGTACGATTTCTAACATCACAAAAGTAAAATTGTAGTACATCAAATAGTCCTGGAACCGAAGAAGAATCTAAAGCAGAATGCTGTAAATGTTGACATTAAGGAGGTTTTTAAAGGCTAAAGTGTTATTGAATATAATATTACCAAAGACATCTTTTAAGAAAAAAAAATCCAGATATATGCAAAAGTAATCTACCCAGATTAGAAATGAGAATGGATATTACTTTTGCACACCAATATGCTTGGGAAAATATGTAAAGTATATATGCTCATCCAAATGTAAACAGCATTTTCTCTGAAAAGGTTTTGGTCTTATCTGTATTGTTTTTCTGTATTTTCTAGAAATTCTGCACTGGACAAAAATTACTCTCTTAAGTGGGGGGAAATGTGAAAAGTTCTAGGAAATTCAAAAGATGGACAATTTTGCAGTTGAAGAAAATCCACGATGAATATAATATTTATTTGCTCTAACTGTGATAAACAAGCGACAGTTGTTCCGGGTGCAGGGAACAGCATGAATGGCATGCCAAGGGCAGAACAGGGGCTTCCGAGGACTGGCATGGAGTCTGTTGCTGATATTTGGGCGGGATTAAGGTAGCAGTGTGAGATGGGGCTCTGGAAAGTTACTTTGGAATCCTGTTATGTGTCGCCTTCAATGCCATGCTAAGGGTTGTAGTCTATTAGAGTGACAGAGGGACAGAGAGCAAAAACCATTGACAGCTCATGAGAAAGGGACTCATGTGGCCATAGCAGTTTGAGGGAGGGGTTCCTGATAGTAGCCTACGAGGCTAAGTAGAAGAAAAGGAAATTGTTCAGAAAGTGTTGGCAACGTTCCCTTGAGAAGTTCCATAGACCTAATAAGAATTAGGATAAGGAGCAAGAAATGTAAAAGGCTTTACAGAATTAAAATCATGGGGATTTGCTACCTGACTGGATCTAGAGATACCTTCTAGGAAGATGGGTAAGGTCTCCCGGCTCAGTGACTGGGAGGGGACTCAACTGGAAGTGGTTGTTATCAGCCCCCTGATAAAACCTCATATTAATGCTCTGACTTGAGAACGTGAAGGAACGGAGTTTGCTGTGCAACTATGCAGGGCAGAAAATATAAACCTAAAGACAAAGTTCTAAAGAATGTCTTATTTAAGGGGCCAGAGGAAAAAGACAAGCACCTAAGAAACCAGACAGAATGCTCACATACAACCAAGAAGTTGGGTTTCATAGGAGACAGGAAAGGAGACTATTTCAAGAGGGAAGTGAGTGGCAGAAGGCCAAGATGCTCCAATATGAGAAAAAATGTTTGAGAGTTTCAGCTTCATCGCTGACTTCTCTGTTCCAACTCCCAAATTTTGAATCTGCTCCCAGGGCAACTAGCACTTGCTCCCCAAACTTCTTCTATACAAATGAATGAGTTAGAGGAGAGAACAAATAGAGCCACAGAAGCCTGCCCTGAGAGCTACGTAGCCAAGAAACGCTGGGTTTTAACCCTAGAAGAATCTTCAGGGTCGTTTAATGCAACCCTTTATTTCACAGATAAAAAATGTGAGGCTACCTCCAGATTATGTGACTTGTTCAGGGTCCCCAGATCTCAGGACCTTGGAACTTACCTTAATGCTTATCTAATCAGCATCTCCACTGATAGCTACCTTAGCTAGTGAGAACCACAGGAAATGTGGCTGAGTTGAAGAATTGAGTCATTCTGTTTTGAAACCTTTTGTCTGGATCTAAGGCCTTATTTTTCTTTGAAGTAGTCTATCCGTAGTAAAGACTATTCCCTTGTCCATCATAATTAGTATCCATGTTGTATTTTGTTTTGATTTATTTTGCTTGTTTTATGAGTCACAGGTAAAATGAATATAGGAAATGATATTTTTCTTTAAGAAAGAAGCTAAAGAAGAGCACCTGGGTGGCTCAGCGGGTTGAGCATCTGACTCCTGATTTTAGCTGAGGTCATGATCCCATGGTCATGGGATCGAACCTCAAGTTGAACTCCATTATGAGCCTGCAGCCTGTTTAAGATTTGCTCGCTCGCTCTCTCTCTCTCTCTCTCTGCCCTTCTCCTCCACTTGTGCTTTCTCTCTAAAAAAAAAAACAAAAAACAATAAACAACCTCCTTTCTATGTATCTTAGTCAGAGGAGGTTTTACTACAAAGCTAATGAAGATTCATTTTTTAAAATGTTTTATTTATTTTTGAGAGAGAGATAGAGACAGCATGAGCAGGGGAGGGTCAGAGAGAGAGGGAGATACAGAATCTGAGGCAGGCTCCAGGCTCTGAGCTAGCCCTCAGCACAGAGCCCTACTCGGGGCTCCAACCCACGAACCGTGAGATCATGACCTGAGCCGAAGTCGGACGCTTAACCAACTGAGCCATCCAGGCGCCCCAAAGCTAATGAAGATTCAGGACCTCTCAGTTGCGTGGGCCCTTCCAACAAGGATCTGGCCCTAGGAATTTTGTTTTTATAATTCTGTATTATACTCTTAAGAGGACCTTCCAGATTATATGCAAACCCCAAAACCAAGATCAAACCTTGCCCTTGCTATATTTTCTGAACTTTCAGATTCTGATACTTAAAGCAACATCTGAAATGTCAAATGTTTAACAGATATCAGGCTATGGGGAGTAGTCTGTACCAAAATAGCGCTGCCATATGCCCCTCTGCCCCCAAATTGAAACCAAATAGATACTTCTTTATATGCTGATACTTTCTAACGTTTCTTAGGTTTATTTATTTGAAAGAGAGAGAGAGAGAGTGCAGTGGGAGAGGGGCAGAGAGAGAGGGAGAAAGAATCCCAAGTAGGCTCCATGCTGGCAGCTCAGATCCCCACTTGGCACTCAATCCTGTGAACCAGGAGATCCTGACCTAAGCTGAGATCAACAGTCCCACGTTCAACCAGCTGAACTCTTATCTCACTTTTATTTCAGTACCGGAACTATGTTGTCAAGTGCAATTTTATGAAGTGGAAACTCTCTAGCCGAAGAAAGTCAGGAGGAACTCTACGCACTCATCTCCCTCTCAACCCCAACCACCACTGCAGCGCCTCTCAAGAACCTGATGGATTTCCCCCTTACAGCAGTTTGCAAACCACTTCTCTAAACAGTTCTTCACGCTGGATGTAATTGGAAACATAATGGATGCCTCACATGATTTTTCTACCAAGTAAGATATTTATCCCCATAGGACAAACAACCATTTTGCTGATGGGTGAGGTACATTTTTGCCGAGTCATGGGAGGACAGTGAAGAGTACATTTTCAAGGCTCTTCCTTGCCAGTTGATCCTTGGCTCCCTTGGGAAAAGACAGGAATATAACTACTTTCAGAGACATTTACATTCTAAATGGTCAGCAGTTAGTGTTGGCTGCTACAGGGTTTAGGGGTATAGAAAATATATGGAAGCAGGTTTCAGTAGGTGAGTTCTTTTTTTTTTTTTTTTTATGGGATCCTAAAATTCAATGTGTTTTAAAAGGCCTCCAATCCCAGGATATGCAAAACACTCCAAGGAAATTCCCTCCATGTCCCACAAATTGCTCAGTCTTTCTTCTAATTGCACTGAAGTCTTAATTCTAATTTTACCCACTTTGCAAACATCTCTTAATCCAACTGAATGAGATTTCAAAGGCATCTTTGTGGCTCCAGCTCTTCTAAACATTCAATGAACTTGATGTTCTTTTGGAAACATGCTGCATTATTCACATTGCCTTCTTTTAGTTTGTGAAATACAAACTGTCAGTTATTTAATCATGTCATTTGTTAAGATGTTTAATTCTTCTTTGCTAGTCTTAATCTTTTATCATCCCTCCACTCATTCAGGGAATGAGTAAAAATTTATTCAGTGTCTATCTGCCAGATTCGGTACCAGAAACTAGGAGTGCAAAAGAAATATGATTAGAAACTGTCTTCAAAAAAAAAAAAAACCCAAAACTGTCCTAGAGACCAATGACCATGCTGATTGATTTACCTCTGGAATCTTTAAATGTAGCCGGTATTTCATAAATATGTTCTGCTACACTGGAACCATCATCTAGGCAAGACTCGTGAACACTGCATTTTGGTGAAAATTTCTTATTCTCATGAATGTCCAGAAGAATTTCTTATTTAATATTCTAATCATTTGTTTATTTTATATATGAGTTGTTTAAACAATACCTAGGAGAAGTTATTCTCCGCCTTAAAAATTAAGTCCCTATCACTAATATACAGGCTTCTAAACATGAGCTTACTTAGAAGTGGTACATATATATTCTATACTCTATAAATTCCCAACCAGAAAACTAAAACCCTCTTGTTACTCAGGAAAGGCTGATTGTATTATTTATTAAGGTTTGTAGCATCAGCCAAGAACCAGCTGATTGAAAAACATGTTTTTTAAACAAGAATTAGGAATAACTTCCTTGGATACTATAGGGCAATGAGAAAGAATGAAATCTGGCCACGTGTACCAACATGGATGGTCCTTGAGGGTGTTATGCTGAGCGAAATAAGTCAGGCAGAGAAGGACAGATACCATATGTTTGCACGTATAGAAGGGTTAGGAGGAACTTAACGGAGGACCATGGGGGAGAAGAAGGGGAAAAATAGTTGGGGAGAGGGAGGGAGGCAAACCATGAGAAACTCTTGAATGCTGAGAACAAACTGAGGGCAGATGGGGTGGGGTGGAGGGGAAGGGGGATAATGGGCATGGAGGAGGGCCCTTGTGGGGATGAGCACTGGATGTTATAGGGAAACCAACTTGACAATAAACTATTTTTTTTTTAAAGGAATAACTTCCTTGAGGGATACTGCTTGGGTATTATAAATTATTTTAAACAATATTGGGGCCACAGATTCTGAGCTTCTGTTCTCATCGGTTCCCTTTCTGTCTCACCAAAATTCTCAGCACTGATTATACACTTCTGAAGGGGACTTCATCTGGTAATCAGAGCCTCTAATCCATTAGCACCTCACTTTCTTTTACTTAAAACTTTCTTGAGTTCAGTGAATTTTTAGCAAGCAAGCCCAGGGTTATCTGCTAGTCTAGCTGGGAAGGAAAGAGTAGAGGAGCCTTATTCACCTGTTTTGAAAACACCTGTCTGGGGAGAATTCTCACTTTCTATTTATTTTACTCGTTGGCCCCCACGGGTACTTTCATCAGCCTGTACTTCATATACTTTGTGATATACCTGAGTGCAGCCTGTCATGGTTACCAGTGACTGATATTATTAAATATACAAAATCACGTTACCAGATGATAAAAGAAGCTACAGTATCTAAAAATTTCATATATCTAACGTGTTGTATAAACAGCCTAAATCCCTATACATTTTATAACTTCAGCAGTCTAAAGGTTAAAGCCTGTCAGTTGAATTTCACGAATTCCAGGAAGAAATGGGGAAGTCGCACCAACTCTTCATTGTATATCAGTGATCAAACATCTCCTCATTACACTTCAATATTGTTGCCTCTAAAGGTCACCATTGCTGAACATAATCACACAAAATCAAAACTGCAAACTTTATAGATCATGGAGGTAGTAAATAGCTCGGAGGTTTATTTGCTGGTGCCCAAACGACATTCTGACCCCATTTATAAATTTCTGGGAACTGTGGCGTGAACCAAACATATTTGCAATGCCTAACAATAGCATCAATTAAATCAATTTCCTGTAAAAATATTTGTTTCTGTTGGTTTAGGTGGAAAGAATAACTCTTCTGCTCACAAGGTAATGGAAGTCTTTTGAATTTGTCTTTGTAAGTGGATTTTCTCTTATTTTCCTGTAACCACAAGTTTGATAATTATTTTTTTTTAATTTTTTTTTTAATGTTTTTTTTAATTTATTTCTGAGAGAGAGAGCATGAGCGGGGTGGGGGTCAGAGAGAGAGGGAGTTACAGACTGAAACAGGTTCCAGGCTCCGAGCTGGCAGTCAGCACAGAGCCCGACGCGGGGCCCGAACCCACGAACCGCGAGATCATGACCTAAGCGAAAGTCGGACACCCAACCGACTAAGCCACCCAGGCGCCCCTGATAATTATTTGTAAATCATTTTTAGGATGCAATATCTAAAAATTTAACTCAAAGGAAAGTCATGAGGTTCATTTAGTAAAGCACTGGGATGCCCAATAAATCACAGCTGTTTCTGACTTTTTCTATTCATTGATTTTGCTGTATGTTATTTGGACAGGCTGCCATCTTGTGAGATCGATGGCCCAGCCTCATCCAAGGCACCATCAGCTTTTGCCTGGCTTACTAAACTGGCTTAACTGCTTCCTCTCTTACTTTCCTGCCTTGATTCTCTGTTCAGTAGCCAACATTGTCTTTTGAACATAGAGCTCCTATTATTTCATTCCCAAGGAAGGGAACCTTTCAGTGGCTTCTGATTACACTTGAAATTCAATCTCCTCATTATGGTCCATGAAACCCTGGATAAAATGACCACTGTCTTTCATTCTAATCTCAACTCCTACCATTCTTTTCCCTTACTTAACTCCTGCAACACTGAACTCATTTGGGTTGAGCATGTCAATGTCACCATGCCTAAAGATTAACGCTTTAATTCATTCCCTTATACAGATGATCATCCTGTCCCCAGATCTTGACATGACCATTTCTTTATTTTCTTCCTGTCTCCTCTAGAATTCTCTCTGAGAAGCACAGCTCCTATCCACCCAAACCAATCACCTCCCCCTCCTGCAGTCTCTCTTTATCCAAAACCCCTACATTATTTCTGTCAAGGAATTTACAATCTAAATTTATAATCTGTCTTATTCAGGTAATTTATTTGCTGGTTATTTCTCTCTCTCTCTGCCATCAATACTGAACAAACTGCACTAGAAGGTACTTTGTCTATCTTATTCAGTGGAATGTAGTAGAAACTCAGTAAGGACTTATATAAATATACATCTAAACCCTGGAATGTTTTTCTTGTTAGAAATTTCTGTATGCGTTTAAAATAAGAGCTTGCAGTCTTAGTTCAAAAAAATTTAACATAACAGTTTGTATGCATAGATGCATCATGAGTGTAAAGTATACATTTATGTTTCAGTATTTTACATATTCATTTATGATTTTTTTGCTGTAGCATGGTTGATTCAATATCATATTTTTCAGAAAGTTTATGTTTTTACCATGTTATAATGAAAACCAATTTCTAATTTGATTCCTGATTCTTAATACAGTTTTTTTTTTTTTTACAGAAAATGATGATAATAGTGTTTGCCTTCCAGTATGCAACAACCTCAAAGGGATATTTTTTAAAATATCTTTCCCATGCTAAGGTCAAAAAATGCAGGAGCCCAACAGGTGATAAAATAATGTGCTTCGTTCTGACTTCTTGCCTTGGTGATAAAGGAAGATGGTCAGTTCTTGTTTTTATATTAGAACACTAAGTCGCCTACTTAATAATTCAGAGGAAGACAATTCAAAAGGAAATTAAGAAAACAACCCCATCTACTATAGCACCAAAAGATAAAATACTTAGAAAAACAGTTAACCAAGGAGGCAAAAGACTTACACACTGAAAACAGTCACATTGCTGAAAGGAATTGCAGAAGATGCAAATAAATGGGAAGACATCCTCTGCCTGTGGAAAGAGTTAACATAGTTAAATATTGTTTCAATACCCATACTACCTAAAGTGATCTATGGATTCAGTGCAAATGCTATCACAATCAAAATAACATTTTTTTGTAGAATTAGAAAAATATCTTAAAGTTTATAAGGAACCTCAAGGGTCTTTGAATAGCTAAAACAATCTTCAAAAATAACAAATTGGAAGACCCATACTTCCTCATTTCCAAATGTACTACAAGGCAACAATAATCAGGATGGTATGGTAATCAGGTGGAACAGAATAGAGAGCACAGAAATAAATCTTCGCATACATGACCAGATGATTTTTGGCAAAGGTGCAAAAACCACACAGTGGGAAAAGGACAGTGTCTTCAACGAATAATATTGGGAAAACTCGTATCCACAGGCAAAAGATTAAATTTGGAACCTTACATCACATACAAAAATTAACTCACTATGGATTAAAGACCCAATGTAAGACCCAAAACTCCTGAAGAAAACAGAGCTTAAGACATTGGATTTGGCAATGATTTCTTGGATCTGACAACAAAAGCACTAGAAACAAAGCATAAATAGACAAATGAGATATCAAACTTAAAACTTCTGCACATCAAAGGAAACAAACAACAAAGAAAAACGACAACTTTTAGAATAAGAAAAAATATTTGCAAATCACATATTTGATAAGGGATTAATATCTAGAATATATAAGGACTTCCTACAACTCAAATGCAAAATAATAACCTGATTAAAAACTGGGCAAGTGAAATGAATAGACATTTCTCCAAAGAAGATGAATAAAGGGTACATATGAAAAGATGTTCAGGGCACCTGGGTGGCTCAGTCAGTTCAGTGTCACAGTCTTGATGTCAGCTCAGGTCATGATCCTAGGCTCATAGTATCAAGCCCCACATTGGTTTCCATGCCGACTACGAAACCTGCTTAAGAGTCTCTCTCTTTCTCTCCTCATCTCCTCTCCCTTGCTTGCGCTCTGTCTCTCTAAATAATAATGATAATAATAATAATAATTAAACAAACAAAATAAAATAAGTCATTCTTTAAAAAAAAGAAAGAAAAGATGTTCAACATCACTGGTCATAAGAGAAATCAAAACCACAATAAGATGTCATCTCATACCTATTAGGATGGCCACTATCAAAAGAATAGAAAATAACAAGTGTTGGCGAGGACATGGAGAAACTGGAGCCCCTGTGCACTGTTGGTGAACATGTAGAATGATGCATTTTCTATGGAAAACAGTATGACAACCCCTCAGAAAATTAAGCATAGAATTACCATATAATCAAGTCACCGACTTCTGGGTACATACCCAAAACTATTCAAAGCAAGCCCTCAAAAAAGATATTTGCACATCCATGTTCATTGTGGCATTATTCACAGTAACTAAGAGGTGTAAGCACCCCAAATACTCATGAACAGATGAATGTACAAGAAAATGTGGTATATACGTACAATGGAATATTTTTACGAAGCCTTAAAAAAAGAAATCCATGCATGCTTAGCATGGACGGATCTCAAGGACATTAATGCTAAATGGGATAAGCCAGTCACAAAAGCACAAATGCTGTATGATTCCAGTCATAGGAAATATCTAAAGTAGTCAACATTGGAAAAAAATAGAAAGGTGGGCTAAGAGAAGAGAGGAGGAACTATTAGTATATAATGGGCATGGAGTTGCAATTTTGCAAGATGAATGAGTTCTAGAGATCCACTATGCAATGATGTGGATATATTTAGCAGCTTTGAACTGTACACTTACAAATGGCTAGATGGTAAATTTAATGTGACTTTTTTAACCACAATAAAAAAAAGAAGAGTAGAGGTTTCTGATCTTACTTCCTATATCTTATGACACAAATAAGTTTCCTTCATAAAGTTGTTGGTTCAGGTCAATTTTCTCCACTTTGCTGACAAAGAGATAAAATTGGAGAGCTTGCAAAGCACTAAAAATTTTTGTCAAGGCAAACCATCAAATAAAAATTACAAGGAAACAAAGATGAAAATCTAAGGCAAAGTTGATTCCTGCATGGAGAGGTTGCAGCCATATTCACCAATTTATCTGTAAGGTTGCCATATGTGTGTGATGTTGTACAAACACCTACTGTCAATGAAAGAAATAAAGGTGACTAGAGATTTCAAAAAAAACTGTTCATGAACTGAATTGTTCAAATATTTCTTTCCATTTTGTATTCCACATAACATGCTTTAATTAATTCCACCCATTTATGGGGTCCCTGGGTAGCTCAGTCAGTTAAGTGTCCGACCTCGGCTCAGGTCATGATCTCACAGTTTGTGGGTTCGAGCCCCGGGTCGGGCTCTGTGCCGACAGCCAGCTCAGAGTGTGAAGCCTGCTTCTGATTCTGTGTCTCCCTCTCTCTCAGACCCTCTCCTGCTCACACTGTCTCTCTATCTCTCAAAAATAAATAAAACATTGAAAAATTAACAAAATAACTCTACCTATTTATGATTTGTTTCCAAGTATCTTTTTAAAACAATTTTAGAAAAGTCCTATTGGGGGAAGGCAACTAATAACTTTCTGTCAAAATGTGAGAAATAATTGTCTCCTTTATTCTTTTGATTATAACATTAAATTCAATTGTCATGAGAAGCCTGAGAAACTATTTTTCTCAATTTCATATTTCTGTGTGTGTGTGTGTGTGTTGCTGTTGTTGTCATTGTTGAATTCTTTGCTGGATATAAATCCTCACCTGGGTATGGCTTACTTCATTCCAAAGAACTTTGTTTCCCTTGATTTTTCATCTTCTATTCACCTCACATTGTCAACGGTGATTCAGGTGATTCAGATCCAAATCCCCTTTGAGGCAGGAATCTCCTCAGAGCGGTGGGACTAGCACATCTCTCACTGAAGCCTTTGGTGTCTCCAGAATGTGTACAGTTTGCTGCTTGGCGGGCAGACACGTCTCTCTGTGTAGAGATGAAAAAGAATTGCAAATACAGGCAGACGATTGGGTTCTTAAAACTTTGACTTCTTCATGCACTGATTCTGCTCAATCTAATGACTTAATGCTGTACCATTACATTGCCCAATGCTGCTGCGCATTATTTCATGGAGTTATATAGTTTTATGTTTCTTCTCTTATTTATGTTTGTTTGGGGAATTTGTGAAATGCTATTTGATCTGCAATAAGATGAGGGTTTTTTATATTGCAAAATAATGGGACTACATGCTACATGAACTACCTTATCCTCTGTTCATTTTGCCCATTTTATTATACCCATTGGCAGCCAATAAATATATCAACATGCTCTCATGTGAAACCTGTCAGACCCATGAAGCATGACTTCCCATCATTGGATATATCTGAAAACAAATTTATCCCTGAAAAAAAATGATAGGTTGAAGTATTTAAGTAAGGTAGAAAATGGTAGCAACAATTTTCTTAAATGGCCATATTTAAACAAAGAACAGTTTCTTAGCCTGCTTTGGAATTATTAATAAGTCTCAATCTAAAAGGAAATCCACAAGGTAGGTGCTACTAACTGAAGGGTAAAATGGCTGCTAGCATCATCTCTTAAAGTTTAAAACCCTGTTCCCTTGATCTTATCAATCTCTTTAAATAACTGAAAAGCAATGACAAAATAGCACCAGTAGTCTCAGGCTGCAGCATCTAATACAGTAGCCACAGTTGAATATTTTGATTTAATATTTAATATTTTGATTTAGCTAAAATCATGCCAGCCACATGAGGCTAGTGGCCACCATATTGGACAGTGTAGGTAGAAAATATTTCCTTCATCCCAAAAAGCTCAGCCAACTGAGCACGCTCTAAAACATCATGAATACACATTTGCTATCAGTTTTAGTCTTAGAAAATGTGCTCCACAGTCAAATTGCTAAATGCCACTTGTCTCAACCTGCACCTGTCCAATTTTACAAGGAATTTTAAGACATCTCTAGCTTGAGGTAAATAACTAGTGAGTGGCTGCCTTGTGAAACATAAGGACCACTTTCACAGTTTAAGGATTCCCAAATACCTTTTAGAAAAGATCTAATAATCCCTTTTAGACAATTGTTATATACTCTTGTCTTTGTTTTTCTGAATTTCAATGAATACAGGGAGTAAGCAGTAAATTTGTTTTCCTATAAAATATTCAAAAGGACTTTAAATATTACTAAAATTTTGGGTAGCAAAAACCTGAAACATCATGCTCCATTCAATTATCAACATTTTAAAATTATTTGATGTTAAGTCCCTTCCTCAATCTGAAAACCACCTCCTAAAGAATAATTCACCCTTTTTATTAAATGCAGAAACCCTTTCTTTCATTGAGGGAGTGAGTGGAGTTTCTTTAGTCCAGAGTGAAATGGTGTGAGTAGTTGGTGTGGGGAGTGGATTGGTGACCAGAAGAGGAACAATTTAATTCAGGGACAATAGATAGATAATAAGGGAAAGAAGACCTTCTGATCATATAGCAAAGCTGCTTGTACATCACCCAAAGGAAGCCATTTCTCCCAAGGCGTATTCCCAACCATGGTTCCCACCCACAATGATGCCGTCTTTCACTCTAAGACTCACAAAGCAACACACTTGCAAAC
Organism: Hyaena hyaena; assembly: GCF_003009895.1. NCBI lineage: Eukaryota > Metazoa > Chordata > Mammalia > Carnivora > Hyaenidae > Hyaena > Hyaena hyaena. The sequence goes on from NW_024081068.1 coordinate 225,196, forward strand.
TGTGGGTAGTGGGATTATTGACCTCTAGTTATCATCCAGTTGGATACTCAAGTGCAAATAGCACCCAAGAATAGCAGCTTAGGCTATCTGCATCAAAGAGCATGTGTCGTGTCAAAGACTAGAGGAAAACTTTATTCAGAACCACACACACGATAGGACAAGTTGGACAGTGCACACTTTCAGAAAGGCTCTAGTTCTTCAGTTCTGCTTGCCGGGGAATATACCTAATATGGTCCTTAAGTGGAAACTGATATTTAAAGAAGCTGATTTTAAAGATGAGGCAATTTCCATCTTAACTTGGATGGTACATTAATATTTGTCTTTTCATTTTTTTTAGACTGATTTGTGTCTTTTCACTCCTGATAACTTTTGCCATTGCTTAACAATTTAACTTTTCTGTAGAGCTGTGGGGTCACAGACACTTGGGTCAAAATCTTAGTGCCTGCCATTTCCTGGTTTGATGATCTTGGCTAAACCTCAGTGACTCTGAAACTCAGCTTCCCCTCTGGAAAAGCTGAGCTCTTTGAACCCGAAGGAGATCTGTGAAGAGTAAATGAAATCATGTACGTTGAAAATGCAACATGTACAACAACTTGTACTAAAACTGACCTAATTTTTTCAGTTATTTGCCCAATGCTCCAAAGTTGTTTGTGGATCGTATTCTTCCTTCCTCTAGCACTATTGTTTAAAATCACTCTCCATGTGTCCATTGCTTGGTAAGTTGTTTATTTGTATTAGTTGCATGTATTGTATACACGTGCAGATGAGGAACCGAAGACAAGTAAGATTAACATGCTGGCCTGGAACTCGCCCGACACAGAGCTATCTGTGTTGACACCAGGAATCGGAACCCAACTTTCTAATTCCAAAAACATGGTTTTGCAACTTCCCAATAGTTGTATGAACAGCAGTATTTAGTTTACAGGTGTGCAAGGAAGATCACAGGAAAGCCATCACGTGTCCTCAGGTAAAATGCAGTTAACATTCGCTTGTAGTCAAAGAGAGCTTCTCTACAAGTTGAAGGCAGGCTGTGTGTCTACACCTGTTTCTCCATCAATTAGTACAGTATCTTTGAGGCATATAGTTGGCTTTCATGCAATGTCTTTTTTTTTTTAAGTTTACATATTTATTTTAAAGTGGGGGGAGGTGTAGAGAGAGAGGAAGACAGAATTCAACACAGGCTCCATGCTGTCAGCACAGAGCTCAAACCCATGAACTGTGTGATCATGACCCAAGCCAAAATCAAGAGTTGGAAGCTTAGGGGGTGCCTGGGTGGCTCAGTAGATTAAGTGTCTGACTTTGGCTCATGTCATGATCTCCTGGTTTGTGGGTTTAAGCCCCATGTCAGGCTCTATGCTCACAGAGCCTGTTTCAGATTCAGTGTCTTCCTCTCTGCCCCTCCCATCTCTTGCTCTGTCTCAAAAAATAAATAAACATTAAAAAAGAAAAAATTAAAAAAGAGTCAGAATCTTAATCAACTGAGCCACCCAGGTGCCCCTCATGAAATGTCTCTTAGATTGACATGAAATTATTTTCAACTGCTTTTTGAAGGATGATTAGCGGAACACATGGATATGTGCAATGTCTTATTCTTCCAAAATATGGAATTTTCTCTGAGGATTATTTCAAAAATTAAATGTTAAATGATGAAGGACCGCAGGCATTCTCCACTTTTTGAAAGTTTGCGTTAGCCACTTCACTTCTCTAGAAGAGCTATAGCAGTATTGTAACGGATTTCTTCATAAAAGCAAAAATCCTTTTTGGATTTCTTTTGGTTAGCCGTTACTGATGTAGGTCTTCCCTAAAAGTAAAGTACTAAGTATAATGTGAAATTTCAGAAAGCAGGGGAACCCCATTATATATATACACACACACAAAAGCACATATGCACACACACATATATTTCTGTCACATGGTCACGCATTTTAATTCTTTAACAAGTATTGATAGAAACACAGACTAATTTTCATTTTGGTTAACAGCTCACTATTGTAAACATTATTTTTTGAAATTTCAGTTTCTTCTTTGTACCCATATGGATGGTTTCTGTCTTTTATTTCCTTAAAGAGTATTGGGGTGGTAGGAAATCAACAACAGAATTAAAATTTGGCCACCACCTGCCAGAATTCTCACTCTGCAACATGAAGACTCAAAGGAGATGAAAACCTCAAGGTTAATAAGATTATTGCCATTCTTTTCTTTTCCTCTTTTTTTTTTTTTTTTTTGTATATTGTATCTAAATCTGTGTCTCCCGGCCTTTCTTCACTGAGCAAAAGATTGTAATCATTGCTAAAGTCTCAGGTTTTTGCTTCTCTGCACAAAAATGAAATCAGTGGTGTGTAGCTGAATGCGTTCCAGATAGCAATAGCATATCATTAGCATATCAGTGACAGAAACAAAAAAATACACTAAAACAAAAACACTGCATACAAATGGAGATGTGTAAGAGTTTTCCACAAAAGAGAAACTGTTTTCCTTGTTGCTTTTGGAATGGGTTTTTACATAACAGTGTGAAGGAGCCAAAGCTTTTAAAACCTGGAAATCCTGGGACAAAAAATAGACAACCCGAAGCTAGGAATTCAGATACCATTGTTACTAAGTCATGGTGTGTCCCAGGGCGTGTCACAACCACCAGGTGCTCTGGACTGTATCAGCTCTCTGACCAAAGCTAACATTTGTCCCTGTGAAGCGTTTAGTAAGAAACTCCCAGTTAAACCTGCAGAGTTTGCTTTATAAGCAAGTACATGGTGCAGTCCAGCCTATAAGGGTGGGGTTTTCGGGGTGCCTGGGTGGCTCAGTCGATTGAGCCTCTGACATGATCTCAGGTCATGATCTCACAGCTTGTGGGTTCGAGCCACACGGCAGGCTCTGTGCTGACAGCTCAGAACCTGGAGCCTGCTTCATATTCTGTCTGTATCCCTCTCTCACTCAGCCCTTCCTTCGCTCATGCTCTGTCTCTGTCTCTTTCTCTCTCTCTCTCAAGAATAAGTAAAACATGTTTTAAAAGGTGGTTTTTTTTCCTGTCTATTTTTACTCCCTATCTGTCAATGAATTAAGATATGAAAAAATTATGATAACCAGATATATTAGGATAGACTAATACTAAAATAGTATAAATATATATACATATATTAAACATATTAATATTTATTATTCTTTCAACTTATTTATTTTGAGAAAGAGAGAGCATGGGCCCAAGTGGGTGAGGGGTAGAGAGAGAGGGAGAGAGAGAGAATTCCAAGCAGGCTTTGCCCTGTCAGTGCAGAGCATGACTCGGGGCTCGAAACCATGAACATGAGATCATGAACTGAGCGGATTCAAGAGTTGGATGCTTAACTCCCTGAACCACCTAGGTTCACATATTATTAATAATATATGTTCAAACACTATATACATACTCAAACACAATGGGAATTTATTTCTCATTTCCTAATAGCCCAAGAAACACATGGTCTTCACCAACCAAGAATTGTCCTCCATACAGTGATTCATTTAGAATAATCTTTCCATCCTGTGGCATCCTATCTCCTAGAGTCTTGTCATCATCTATGTTGAGTAGGCAGAAGGGAAAAGAAAACAGAACCCATCGGGGAGTTTTTAGGAGTCTTGCTTGGAGATGCCACTCATATTCCATTGGTTGGATGGAGACAAACGCCCACATCTAACTGCAAGAAAGGCTGAGAAATGTAATCTAGCCATGTGTTTAGGAAGAAGAGCAAAAGATTTTGGTGAACAGCTAACAGTATCTACCATAGCCGGAATCTCTGTCATATCAGGCGGAAATCATCATAATTCTCTTCTAGAGTTTTCTTCAGCATAGGAAGTTGCAATTTTCTCAATGGAAGATAACTGAAAACAGAAATGTGACTCATGCTGTTTACTACTCCTCTAGAACAAAAGTAAGTCACTCAGCCCCGCAGTGGCTTAATCTCCACATGGTCCTCTCTATAAGAATTTTATAATTTCAGTGATTTTTAAATCACACTTTATACAGGATTTCTCTCAGAAATAACATCAAAGAAGAGATTAGAATCTGTTTCTGAAAAAATGTAAAATGTGTCTGTACTTCTGACAAATAAACAGGAACTAAGAAAATATTGACCATGTCCTATGAAAGCCATAAAAGAAAAGCCTTTCTCCAAATGGCATGCATAGTTCATGACAAACCTGTAACCTGAAGCTAAATACATCTCTAAAAATTAGCAGTATTTTCTAGGTGTGAGCATGACCCATTTTAATCAGCACATGGAAAAAAATTCTTATGAAGTCAGAATGTTTTTGTGCTAGTACATTCCCCTTTAGTTAATTAGACTTTATTTCTGAACCTATGACGCGTGCTCTAAAAATTCTAAACTATTCATAAAATATATTTGAAGAACAGATTGAGGTTTCATTATTTATAACTCAGTCAAGATACCAAACTGCCTAGATTGTAAACCTGCTGATACAGTAGCTTTTCTTTCCCACTCTTCAAATTGTTGCTACTCAAGTTTCTAATTTATGTGCAAATTGAATTTGCCTAATGCATATGGTAAGCTCTTTTTTCTTTCAAAATTTTTTTAGCAGTTTCCTAATACAGTGTGGTTTAAAGCACTTTTTCTGCATCTTATAAAAAGGCAATTGTACCAAATAATTTTATTTTCTTTGTTTTTCATGTTACTCTTCATACATCCCACCTGGAAACAGAGTGATTTTCTATCCTGAACTAAATATTCATCAGGAAGGAAAGTCTCCTATACCCTGACCAGATTTAACTCAACTAAGAAACAAACACAGGACTGCTTTTGTGGCACATGTTGAGAACACAAAAGTCAAGACTTCAAGATTCTGTTTTCAATATTAGCTTGAATCTTCTCAGTCTGATGCTTTGTCATTGAGTCCATTTACATACATTCCTTAAAAGGAATACATCATTTCTGTGGGGTGAATGCACTTAATTTCACTGAACCTTTGCTCCACTGGACACTATCTGAAGAATGAGAATCTAAGACAAATAAAATGGTCTTTGTTCTAGGGGAATGCACAGTCTAGCAGATGAGATGGGTGTATAAACAAATCATTCTTATACCATTGCTTATGAATGGTTTCAGTGGCTCTCAGTGTTCTGGAAATACTTTCAAATACTATATTGATGGGATATTTGAAAAGATTAAAAAATTTAAAACATCAGAAATAATTTCCAGAGTGTCACTACCACTGAATAAAAATTTTGTAGGACTTGAGGCAATATTTGATTCTCTCTCTATTTGCTTGGTAACTATAGCATTCTGTTGCTGTTTAAATAGACTGCCCTGACCATATTCTTTTACATATTCACTAGAAAAAGTTAGCATACATTCCAGTAAACATGGAAGTCTTTTATGGGACTGAGCCACTTACCTACCAAAAAAAAAAAAAAAAAAGTGCCTTGGATGGTGATAAGTACAAATCCATTTTTATTATTTTTGGGCCATTGTAAATTTGAGGGTCAACATTCATAACCCCTTATCCCTACATTTTTTCTACTTTATTCATCTTTACTCAAGCAAGCACTAAGAGGTCATTTGACAGAGGTAAATAAGATACACAAAAGAGGTTTCTACCTAATCAAGAAAAGCCTTACTCATAGAACCATCCACTACTTATTCCTCACACCATCTTGACAATAACCTCCTAATCTACAGCTGTGTTCATTTGAGGTCCCTGACCCTATAAACAGATCATTACCTTCTGTTTCCTAATCAGTGGAGAGCCATCCCTCCTTTTTTTTTTTTTTAATGTTTATTTATTTTTGAGACAGGGAGAGACAAGAGTGTGAGCAGGGGAGGGGCAGAGAGAGAGGGAGACACAGAATTTGATGCAGGCTCCAGGCTCTGAGCTGTTAGCACAGAACCTGACGCAGGGCTCAAACCCACAAATCATGAGATCATCACCTGAGCCGAAGTCAGACGCTTAACTGACTGAGCCACCCAGGCGCCTCGGTCCATACCTCTTGACCATGTGTTCCTCCAGAAAAATAGGATAGCCAGAAGAACTGCTTCTAACTCTGGATCTGAGAGTCTCTGCCTTCCCCCATTGTCCTCCAGAGCAATTCTGTGTGGGCAGCAGTGTCTTTAAAACAGGCTTTTCTTTCCTTCATGAACTTTCAGTAGGAAACCACCCATGAGGGCACAGGATTTATTTGAAGAAGAGGAGATAGTGCAGCATAAGTAGATGCAATGAGTCTGAGCCATTTACTCTTTCAATTTACTTATACTTTGTCAGTTCTGTTTGAGCTGCTGATGTGAACCGAAGGAGATCAGAGGCAGATGTATCATACTGGACTAGAATGGTTCTCAAAAGGAAGTTAGTTACCTTTCTTGGAATAAACTTTCCCAAAGAAGGACTTTTGTTGGCTTATTCAGAATTCTTCTGAGCTTACCTCCATCCGTCTACTCACTGAATGCCTTATTCTTTGCCAAATATATTACTTTGATGAATAATCGTATAGTAAAAGAAGTGAGGTAATGAGCATATATTGATAGATTTCACTAAATTTAGCATGTACCTCACTGTCCAGAGCAGCTGGCTTTATAGAATAGTGGAATAGCCAGCTGTGGGTAACATTTTGTAAAGTTAAGCTAAATAAATAAATTTGTTTATTCTACACAGGGCTCATAGATAAAATACAGAACATTCCATTAAATTTGAATACCAGGTAATGAATAAGTTGTTTCAGTATAGTAACCCAAATGTTGCATGAGACATACTTATACTAAAAACATATTCTTTGCTTATGTGAATTTGGATTGAACTGGGAAGCATTTTACCTCTGCTCCATTCAGTCAGCTAAGGCAGTTCAAAGCCTAGATTGGGATCAATTCAAAGCTCAGTCACTTATCTGTCTGGTGGTTGAAGCTGGCTGCAGGCTGGTACATCAGATGGGTCTGGAATTGGAAGATATATATGTGGACTTTCCATATTGTCATGCCTATATTGTTATAGGGACTTTGGTCTGAGGTGCCTAATTAAATCTTTTTCAGGTTCTAACAAAGGGTTAAAACTCATGCCCTAGGCTTAATCTTTAGACTATATTCCTGACAGGAACTTATATCTCATATCTACCCAGAAACTACTTCTTTCCATTTAGCATTGTTTGCCATCTGGAAAGACTGCGAATAAAAAACAGCTTGTTTTTATTTTTTAAATAAAGCAAATTTTGGATCCTTAACATTTCTTCCTTCAGTTAATCTCTTGTTCTTCTAACATTTTACTGCAAGCAGCTAGAAAAAGCCAGGAAATACATTCAATACTGTGCTTAAAATTATCCTTAGCTAGATCATCCAGTTCATTGAGTGTATTTCCTATTTTCCATATTACCACAGGCAAAAATATTGCTAAACTTTCCACCACCAGAAAGCAGGAGTCTTCTTTTTTCTGGCTTACAGTAATATTTTCCTCACTTTTTGCTAAGCCTCACCCATAGCCCTCCCCTGGGTCATCAGTCTTTTGCTAACAATCTCTTCAAGAGGTTTAAGCTTTCACTAACATTATCCTCCTGATCCCTCCAGATACCATTTATAACCCAATTCCAAGGTCACTGCAACAAATTTTAAGTTTATGTTATGACAACAATCTACCTCCAAGTACCAAAACATGTCCTCTATTACTGAGTAATAAACCATCTCAAAATATAGTGGTATAAAATGCCAATATTTGTTTGGTTTTCAAATCTGAAATTTGGGCAGAGCTCAGCTGGGACATCTGTCTCTGTTCTATTCAGCATCAGTAAATGTGGCTCAAAAACTAAGGGCTTGGATTCAGATAGAAACAGTATCACCTTCTTTGATCTGTCATTTCTGTAAGATTATATTCATAAAGGTTAATCACTAAAGCCAGTCCATATGCAAGGAGCAAAGAATTATATTCCATCACCTGACAGAAAAATTTCCAGACATTTTAAAACCACTATGGATGGGAAGATTGAGTCTGATTATCAAGGAAAAATCTAGTCGTTGCCACATAAATCTTTGAGGTATCTATTTATACTTTCATAGCAAGAAAGGAAATTAATGGTCGTTTACTGCATTTAAATAATGGTGAAACCTCTAATGGCAAAGATGATTTTAAGAATGAATAGGTAAGTAAAATCATCAGGTAAAGAATATAAACTGAAAGCAAGGAAACATGAAGAGGAGAAATACATTTGAAATACTATTTAAGGCCCCATGACTAGCTATAAAAATGAGAATAGTAATAGCTTCTTATTTGTATGTATATAAATTTTTTCCTCTCCTTCCCTTCACCCTTTCCCATACTATTTTCACAAGGTGTATAGAAGCTGGTTATCTTTATAATTTAGTTTTTAGGTCACAGGATACTAAGAAGTAATTTTAATTGAATGATGAAAGTGAATATACTTACCAATACACTTCTATTGAAAAGATTTGAAAATTAAATACTTACATTTAAATCAATAGCATTGATAAATTTCTAGCCACATGAAGCAAGGTTACAAAGAGAGAAAACACACATTACTAATATCATGAATGAATAAGGAGCTATCACTACTGATTCCATGGACATTAAAAGGATGATAAAGAATATTATGAACAAGTTTATGTCTCATAAATTTAAAAACATAAATGAAATGGACAAATTCCATGAAAAACAAAGTCTACAAAAATTTGCACAAGGAAAAATAGACCTAAATCTATTAAAGAAGTTGAAACAACAATTAATAATATTCCAAAACAGAAGGCACCGGGCCCAAATGGTTTCACTGGTGAATTCAAACATTTAAAGAAGAAACAATACCAGTTGTCTACAAACTGTCCCAGAAAACAAAGCAGAGAAAACACTCCTAACTTGTTTTATGAGGCCCAATTACTCTCATATTAAAATACAAAACAAAGAAGGAAAATTACAGACCAAAGTCTCTATGACATTACACACATATATGCAGAAATTCATATATGTATATATATATACATATATATGTGTGTATATATATATATGTAAAGCAAGGGCACGTGATGGCTCAGTCAGTTATGCATCCAACTCTTGATTTCAGCTCAGATCATGATCTCATGGTCATGAGACTGAGCCCTGCATCAGTCTCTGTGCTAACAGCACTGAGCCTGCTTGAGATTCTCTCTCCCTCTCGCTCTTTGCCTCTCCCCTGCTCACATACCCTCTCTCCTTTCTCTCTCAAAATAAAGAGATAAACATTACATGTGTAAAAAGAACTAGGTACCATGACCAAGACATATTAATTCCAGATGTGCAAGACTCATTCCACATTCAAAAACTCAATTGATGTGATCTAAAGAACAGTATAAAGAAGAAAAATCATATGATAATTATCAATAGATACAGGAAAAGCACTAGACAAAATCCAGTACTAATTCATGATATAATTTCCTCAGCCACTCCTATTCAACATCGTACTGGAAATCTTTGTTGAGTTCAGAGTCCAGAAATAACAAAGGAAACAAAAGATATACAAATTGAGATGGGAGAAAGAAAACCATTTTTTTTTTTTTTTTTGCAAATGATTTGGTTGTCTATGTAGAAAATCCTAAAGATCATCATCATCATCAACAACAACAACAACATCAAAAAGTAGTTGGAAGGGGCGCCTGGGTGGCTTAGTTGGTTAAGTGTCCGACTTTCGCTTAGGTCATGATCTCGCGGTTCGTGGGTTCGAGCCCCACGTTGGGCTCTGTGCTGCCAGCTCAGAGCCTGGAGCCTGTTTCAGAGTCTGTGACTCCCTCTCTCTCTGACCCTCCCCTGCTCACACTGTCATTCTCTCTCTCTCTCTCCTAGAAATAAATACAACATTAAAAAAAAATTAAAAAAGAAAAAAGTAGTTGGAACTAATAAGCAATTATTGCAAGATTTTAGACTATAGAGTTAATATACAAAAGTCAACTATTTCTTATATATCCTATATACCAGCAATGGACAATTGGAATTTGGAATTAAAACACAGCAAATTTACATTAGCACCACCCAAAATTAAATACTTATATTTAAATCTAACAAAATATGAGTCAGATCTATATAAGAAAAATTATAAAACTCTTAGAAAAAAGGATTTAAATAAATAGATATTCCATGTTTATGGATAGGAAGGCCCAAATTTATTGAATATCAATTATTCCCAACTTGATTAACACAATGCATGAAAAACAAAATTGATAAATAACTTCATTAAAGTTAAAAAAAAATTCTGTGCTACCACAGGTTCCGCTTGGAAAATGAAAAGACAAGCCACAGACAGGGAAAAAATCTTTGCAAAGCACATATCTGATAAAGGACTTACAATCAAACTATAGAAAACAAAACACAACAAAAAAACCTCAAACTCAACTATAAGAAAACAACTCGATTTTTAAAATGGGTGAAATATCTGAACAGACACGTCACCAAAGTAAATATACAGATGGCAAAGAAGCATGTGGAAATATGTTCAACAATATATATCATCAGGGAAGTGCAAATTAAAACAATAATGAGACACCACTACATATGTTTTAAATGTACCTAGGATTTGTTTCATTAACTATGGTAGACACAGAGATGACTTTAGTGAAAGAAGTTTCTATACTCACAGATCTCTAGAAACAGAAGGCAGAGCACACTACAGTGGGCCATATTGGGAAGGGGTGTGTGTGTGCAATTTTCAATCAGGAAGCAGAGAGAGCAAGAGAAAAGCATGGACAATAGCTTTTATCATGGTTCTCACAGGAAGAAATTGGTGTGGCAAGATAAGCAGGTGCAGGATTGGTTAGTTTGAATGATTTCAGCAGGCTTGGGGTGTAGAGGCTGTCATGAGTTGTCTGGTACCTCACCCTGGGTTGATTAGATCAGAAGAACATTGATTTAGCATATGAAAGTTTTAGAAAGATGGTTGGGGTTATGGGTTTTGGATTGGTTGGTTTGCAAATGAAAGCTAATTATTTACTATGTGTAGGAGTTAGCTAAACCTGGGATAAGTCTCTCCCTGTCAGTAAGTCCTCAAGATGCTAAAATATTATAAAATACAGAAAATAAGATAAAGGGTAATACAAAACACCTAGCAGAATCCCAAAACACTGACATCAAATGCTGGAAGCCAAGTGGAACAGTAGTAACTCTCACTCATTGTTCGTGGGAAAGCAAACTAGCATGGCTACTTCAGAAAATGGTTTGGCAGCCTTTACGAAACTAACCATAGATTGGCCATGTGAATCGGCAATTGCACTCCTCGATACTTATCCAAATCAGCTGAAAGTTTAGAACAATACAAAAGTCCACACATGAATATTTATAACACACATTCAAAAATGCCCCAAATTGAAACAACCAAGATGTCCTTCAATGGATAAAGGGATAAAAGAAATATGGTACATCCATAAAATGGAATATTATTCAGTGATAAAAAGAAATGAGCTACCAAGCCACAAAAACACAAAGGACTCTTAAAAGCATATTGCTAAGTGGAAGAGCTAATCTGACAAGACAACGTATTTGTATTACTCCAGCAATACGACATTCTGGAAAAGGCCATACTATGGCGATGGTAAAAAGACCAGCAATTGCCAGGAATTCGGTAGTGAGGGAAAGGGAAGGATAAGTTGAAGCACATGGCATTTTCAGGCAGGAAAATGCATACTACTGTATGCTACTACAGTGGTAGACACGTGAGATTACGCACTTGTCAAAATGCATACAATTTTATGTCACAAAGAGTGAACCCCAATGTAAACTATAGATTTTGGTTAATAATAGTTTATCAATATTGGCTCCTCAAATGTAACAAATATACCACAATAAAGCAAGCTGTTAATGCCAGGAGAAACAATCCTAGCAGAGATGGGATACATAGGAATTTATGTATTTTCTGAGCTGTTTTTCTGTATACTTAAAACTGCTTGAAAAGATAGTATTAAAAAAGTGAAAGTCCAGGCCCAACCTGTCAGAAGATATTTACCTTTCATGTAACTGGTAAAAGATTAATAGCCAAAAAATTAATGTATAAAATAAATGAAAAAGAAAACCTTTTTTTTCCCAAAGGGAGGGGTGATGAACAGGAAATTCACAGAAAAGAAACCAAAATGGCCAATTTACCTATTGAACTCAACTGCAATACTTAAAACAACAGTCAAGTTGACATAGTTCTCATTGACCAAAATTTAAAAGTTGGACAAATAAGTGATGATGAGACTGTAGAGCATGAAGAACTCATGACCACCATTTATGGTGGTGTGTAGATTGGAACATTTGCTTTGGCATGATCTAGGTGGTAAGATTTTGTACAAGTTATGCAACATAATAGCACCTGTAAAATACATCGAAGAGGAAGTCTGCTACATGCCTAACATAAGACACAGGCAAAAATATTAACTACAACAGAGCTGGTAATATTGAAACGATGGAAGTGATTTTTAAAAAGAATGACTGGGGCACCTGGGTGGCTCAGTCGGTTACACATCCCACTTCAGCTCAGGTCATGGCCTCATGGTTCGTGGGATCAAGCCCCATGTCAGGCTCTGTGTTAACAGCTCAGAGCCTGGAGCCTGCTTCAGATTCTGTGTCTCCCTCTCTCTCTGCCCTTTTCTTGGTCACACTGTCTCTCTCTCTCTCTCTCTCTCTCTCTTAAAAATAAATAAACAATAAAAAATTTTAAATAAATTAATTTTTTAAAATGACTAATGAAATATATACAATGAAATAGTACATAGTATTTATATGAATAACCCTGAGCTATATATAGTAATAGGGATAAAATCCCAGAACAATATTGAATAATAAAAGGAGACTTACATGTAGAGAGTCATGTTTGAAAACATGCAAAATTTTTATTTAGGATGCATATATATGTAGAAATAGAAAAATACATGAATAGAAATAATAAATACCAAGTTTTGTGGAAGGGATTACCTCAGGGAAGAAGGAGAAAAAGGATTGGAAAAAGTAATACAAGGACCTTCCACTATATCTGTAACGTTTCACTTCTTTAAATAATTCTGAAGCAAATATTGGCAAAAGGTCAAGATTTTATTTAGAGTTGGATGCGTGACTGTTCTCTTTGCTGCCACACTCATCTGTATATTTGAAGGACTTAACTTGAATTAATAAAACAATGTGTATATAATATACCAGTTTATAGTGTTTATCCTGAAGATGAGAAAAAGAAACTGAATGAAAGATGTTGGTTGGGACAATGACCTCTTAGGAACAACCCCGTCATAACATGAGTTCAGAGGGTTCAGCTCAGGAGACAGTGATGACACGTAGGCTGTCATGAACATACGGGGGAGAGAATGATGCCTAAAATTAGCAGCAGTGACAGGGTCAGAAGCCCTTCTACCCTAACTATCTCTAGCAAGGAGAGCTGTCCCAAATTACCTCTTGTGATGGTCTACCGGGACGGACAGGGTTCTCTCTATCAGGATCCTCCTTGTTCTCAGAAAACACTATCAGCTGAGTTGTCATCATTAACAAAGTCCAAAAGGAGAGTGAAGGCTTTGTTTCTCTTTTTTCAACCCCTGCAACATTGTTGGATGTACCTATTCAGTCGTTTAAGAAATCCGTCACGTTGCGCAGCTGCACTGTGCTGATAGGAAAGTAAGTTGATGGTGTTGGCTGTAATTAGAAGGGGTAGTGTGGATGGTCTGTGGTGTAAAAAAAGATTCTGTGCATACAGATTGACCAGAGAAGCAAATGAAACAAATATGCAGCAGAGTTGAGGATACAGAGATTCTAGCTCTTTTGGGGGATGTAGCAGTGGGTTTGTCTCTTCAGTAAGTTTGGACTCAAATTGGGAAGGTCTTGAGTACCATGCTAAACCTTAAGATCACGTATCTATTTTATATCTAGAAGTTTCAACCTCTTAATCCTCTTCACCTGTTTTGCCCACCCCCCCCAACACCTTCCCCCTGGCAACCACCAGTCTGTTCTCTCTCTCTCTTTTTTATTTGAAAATGCTAGGTTTTGTTTGTTTGTTTGTTTGTTTGTTTATGAGAGAGAGACAGAGTGTGAACAGGGGAGGTGCAGGCTTCAGGCTCTGAGCTGTCAGCACAGAGCCCGGTGAGGAGCTCAAACCCACAAATGGTGAGATCAAGACCTGAGCCACAGTTGGATGCTTAACTTACTGAGCCACCCAGGTGCCCCTAAAACAGTTATGATTTAAAAAAAAAAAAAGATGATTTAACACAATTACTCTAATCTGGGAAAGTCAAGAAAGACTTCACCATAGGGGTGATATTAGCTCTGGATTTTAGAAGTTGTGCCATGAAAGAGGAGAAAGGTGAGCAGAGAAGTCCAGGAGGGATGTGGAGAAAATTCTAGGAAGAGGGGAAGCCTAAGCAAAGGCATAAAAATTTAAAATCATACTATATGTTTAGGAAACAATACATTATTCTTTGTTTTAGGGAGAAAGATGGAATATGAGTTTGCAAAATGAGTTCGGGCTTAAATTGGGAAGGTCTTGAGTGAAAGATACTAAAACTTAAGATACTTTTTAATTCAATATCTGTCATGCTTCAATCTATGTTTTAGAAAAATTCTATAGAACAAATATGAAAAGTAGAGAATGAGGTAGAAACTAGTAGCCAATAGATTGGTTAGGAGATTGGTATTGTAGTCTAGGTGAGTACTTGCATTAGTAAAGAAGCTATCATAATGGAAAGAAGGGAATACATTGGAAAATTATTTCAGCAGAATCCCAGGGGGTTCGTATGTGATCAGCTGTGTGGGAAGAAAGGACCCAGAGGAGATGTCAAACACATTTTTATGGTTTCTAAATCTGGTGACTGAAAGGCTAGAGGTATGATTAATAGAGATAGAATAACAAAAGAATAGGAGCAGAGTGGGGTAGATGAACTTCCTTTTGACACGTGGGGTTCAAAGTACTTTCACTAATGCAGAGATTAGAGCTCTTGAAGGTGTATGCCTAGACATACAGGTTTGGAAGAAAGCAGTATAGAGTTGATATCATTGGACTTCATAAGGCCGTCGAGCGGGAAGTCAGAATGAGTGTATAAGACAGTTACAGACAGAAACTGGAGAATATCTACATTTAACTGCTATTGCACCCCGGCAGACATCATGAGAGAAAACCCATGAAAGAATGAGACAGAATGCATGCAGCTAGTTACCAGGACAAAACAAAGTTCGGAAGTTATAGAAAGGCATGGAACTGCTTTAACTACCAAGGGTTAAAGCAGCAATCAATTACTTTGTAACATTTCTTTGTTCATATTGGACCACACCAGATGTATTACATGCTAAGGAAGGTTTTATAAAAAGTATATAAAATGCATTTAATGTAGCACATTGATATTATTAAATTAAAAGAAAGAAAAACTGGTGACAACTGGGGTACATTGAATCTAGAAACAGGTATGGCATACTCTTTTATTGGGTGGTGTGTTGAATCTTTCATAAGTTTTCTACGGCTTGAAGTTGAGAATTATTCATGATTGGGGTGCTTGGGTGGCTCAATCGGTTAAGTGTCCGACTTTGTCTTAGGTCATGATCTCATGGTTTAGGGATTCAAGCTCGGTGTCAGGCTCTCTGTGTCTCCCTCTCTCTCTCTCTCTCTCTCTCTCTCTGTCCCTCCCCTGCTGTGCCCTCTCTCTCAAAAATAAATAAAAAAACATAAAAGAAAAGAACTGTTCATGATAAACTGAAAGGAAAAAATATAAGAAGGAAATATTTAGAAATAAGAGGAGGTGAAGACATTTATTTCATTATTTTATTGATAAAACAGAAGTGGGGAACAGTATAGATAATGAACTTAAGCAATTCATAAAAATATACACTTTCTCACTAGATAAAGAATTAGCAATTCAGAGAATGAGAATCTGGCTCATTATTTTAATTAATTCAGTATTATTTTAACAAATTATTACTGAGTGCTTACCATATGCCAAATACTATTCTAAGGGCTGGGATATACCGGAGAACAAGACAGCTGAAAGTTCCTGCCTTGTAAATCCTATCAAATAACTAACTGATTAGCAGTTGATAACTGCTAGAGGGAAGGAAAGGAAACGGTGCGGAAGAGGGATGGGAAGTGTATGGGGCCAAAAATACTTGCAATTGTAAGAAGGATGGCCAGGAATACCCATACCGAGAAAGTCACATTGGAGTCATGACTTCAGTTAGGGTAGAGAGAAAGTGATGTTGACATGGTTGGGAGAGCTTATAGCAAGTACAACGTCAAGATGGGACAGCACGCTTTCTTCATTGGGACAACAGGAAGGTGTCCTGGGAGTATGGATGGGACTAGAGTATCGAGTGGGGAAGGAGAAGCAGGCACAGGTGAAAGGCAGTGCTGGTCAGATCCTGCACAGGTGTATGGGTCATCATGAGGCCTTGGCCTTTCCTTCTGAGTGAGATGCCAAAGGACATATTCAAGCAGAGTTGGAAGAATTCTAGTTTTATGCGGCAATGGAATAAGGTACTAGCATAATTTCTGTGGTTGGCTTTGTTGTAGAAAGTCACTCTTGTTTTTTTCTTGTATATACGCATTTTAGTAGGCAAAATTCTAAAGATGTTCTCCAAGATGCCCATCCCTTGCCCCATACCCACTCCCGCCGTTAATCTAGGTACTACTATGAAAGGACTTTGCAGGTAAAATTAAGGTTACTATCAGCTAATATGAAAATAGGAGATTATCTAAGATTACCTAGGAGGATCCAATGCAATAACACAAGCCTTTAAAAGCAGAGACTGCAGTGGCTGGGTGGATCAGTCTGTTAAGCATTCCAATTTTGGTTCAGGTCATGATCTCATGATTGGTGAGTTTGAGTTAGATCCCCAAGTCAGGCCCTGTGCTGACAGCTCAGAGCCTGGAACCCGCTTCAGATTCTGTGTCTCCCTCTCTCTCTGCCTCTCTCCTTCTCTCTCTCTATCTCTCAAAATTAACAAACATTAAAAAAAAAACAATTAAAAAGAAATAAAAGCAAGAATGAAGAAAGAAGAGTGCAGAGGGCAAGATCAGAGATTCAATGTAATAGAAGGATTCTACATGACACTGCTGGCCTTGAACATGGAAAAGGGTGGCCACAAGATAAAGAATGCAGGCAACCTTTAGAAGCTGAGAACAATCCCAGGCCAGCAGTCAGTTAGGAAAACAGAGATCTCAGTCCTTACTTGCAACCTCATGAAATGGAATTCTGCCAACGATCTGTACCTGCTCAGAAACAGATTCTTCTGGGGCGCCTGGGTGGCTCAGTTGGTTAAGCTTCCAAATTCAGCTCATTTCATGATCTCACAGTTTGTGAGTTCGAACTCTGCTTTGATCTCACTGCTGACAGCTCCAGGCCTGGAACCTGCTTTGGGTTCTTTGTTTTCCTCTCTCCCCGTCCCTCCCCTACTCATGCCCTGTCTCTTTCTGTCTCAAAAATAAATAAACATTAGGGGAACCTGGGTGGCATAGTTGATTGAGCGTCCAACTTCGGCTAGGGTCATGATCTCATGGTTCATGGGTTCGAGCCCCGCATGGGGGTCTGTGCTGACAGCTAGCTCAGAGCCTAGAGCCTGCTTCAGATTCTGCATCTCCCTCTCTCTCTGCCCCTCCCCTGCTCACACTGTCTCTCTCTTCCAGAAATAAATATAAACATAAAAAAATTTCAATAAATAAATAAACATTAAAATAAAATAAAATAATCAGATTCTTCTGCAGAAACATTAGAAAGGAACATAATCCTGACATCTTGATTTCAGCCTGTGAAACCTAGAAAAAAGAGTCAGTGAAATCTTTCTCTAGACTTTTGAACTACAAAACTGTGGGATAATAAATGGATGTTGTTTTGAGTCACTAACTTTATAGTACTTTGTTACAAACTTTTTTTGTTGTTGTTGTTATAGAACTTTTGTTATGAACATGAGAAGAGATCGTGTTCTTTCAGTGATTAAGGAAACCAAAATGATTCACTTTGGGAATGTTGCTTATCATTTTTATTTTTATTTATTTTTTTTTTTTGAGAGAGACAGAGAGAGCAAGCATGAGTGGGGGACAGTCAGAGAGAGAGAGGAAGACACAGAATCTGAAGCAGGCTCCAGGATCTGAGCTGTCAGCACAGAGCCTGATGCAGGGCTTGAACCCACGAACCGTAAGACCATGACCTGAGCCGAAGTCGGACCCTCAACCGACTGAGCCACCCAGGTGCCCCTATTATATAATTTTCTAGATGGTTAATGTTCTAGTGGATTCAGAAAGCCTAGAATTCTTTAGAAAACATTTAGGATTGATGAAGGGCTGGTATAAATAAACAAATAAGGCATTTTCAATATTCTGTCTTCATAACTGTATACTGAAGGGAGAAAAACAAGAAGTTTTTCCTAACTAGCTAAAATCAAGAAAGCAATAGAATAAGATGCCACCATAAAATTCATACTACTGTAAAGAATCTCAAAGACTCACAGGATTACAGGTATAGAGGACAAACTCCATAGTTCCCCCAAATTGTCCCTAAGTTTGGTCTTACATAAGTGCTATTGTCATATCCACCATGAAATGGGAAAGCAGACCTGTTTTCTGATGAGCTTTTTCTTAATTGCATGTCAACATAAGAGACAATTGGCTACAGACTTCTAGCCTCCTTAAAACACAAAATATTCTTATAGACTTATAGGTCTTTCATAACTCACAGTGCCTGCTCCCATCTGCACCTCTTGAACATGGTGTTTCTCTTCTTGGGAGATTTTTGTTCTTGTTTTTGTTTTTGTTTTTGCAGTGCATTTGTGTTAAGCCCGAGTTGTTGATGTCAAAACACAGGTTCTGCATTTTCCTGAAAGACACTCCAGCCATCAAAAAAGATCGAGAATGCTGCCCCCATTTTAGTCTTTAGTAAAGATGATGAAATATGCTCAGAAGTAAATAGCTTCATTCAAACTAGAGCTTAAAAATGCCAGATTGATCCACTGGTTTCAAACGGGTTTTCAATGGCAACTGATGGTGGCATCCTGTGGGGCTCAAAAGATCGTCTTGTCTTATTTGAAAGTGGGCCTTTCAAACACAGCCGTCATTCAGAACACTTCAGAAAGCTCTTCTCCTCTCCCTGTATATTTGACTCCATCCCTTTCTCTTCCTCTTGAAAATTTTCCTACAGAATCCATCAACTCAGAAGGAAGGAGGGATAATTCCGTTTAATATATATGTTCCAATAATTTCTTATCTGACTAAACATACTAAAAACATATACTTATCTCCTTCCCAGACTCCCCAAACCACCCAAACTTGTAATGGTAAATTTTTAAAAATACATTCCTTTTTTGGATATTCTCAAGTTAATTAGAACTGTAGAGAAAATTTAAATCTTATAAATGTCCTTTCTCACTTGAGCCAAGGAGTATTTTAGAAAACAAATATCATATTTTGCTTGCTATTATAAAAGTATTTCAACTGTGCATGGTTTCATTCATTCTATTATGAATAATTTAATAGACTTCTACTAGATAGATATTATCATGTACCAGGTTCAGTAGTTGGTACCGGCTATACATACTTAAGTAGGATGTGGTGTCTGCCTATAAAATGTTCTTAATCTACTTTACCAACCAATTTCACAATTACACACACCCCACGCATACCTACCAACTCATAATAGATGCCAAGTGAAAGCTATTTCTACAATTAAGATGATTCAAGTTCATCTCAGTTGGGGAATGGCGAATTTCTCAATAAATTATGATCTGACCCTTATACTTACTCTCAAGTGGATTTTTATCATCTATTATTTATCAATTGATCTTTAAGACTGAACTAAATCAATATATTTTGTGCTGTCTTCTTAAAGGCAATCATGTATCCTGGAACTGAAATATACTAAGGGACTCATCATTGTTATCCATAAACAGTCTTGGTAAATCATACAAAAATTAGACATCATTTCTATTGGGGTTGAAACAGGTGCCAGTAGAGACAAGGAGGGCAAGCAGGAGAGATGAAAAGGACCCTGGTGTCCCAGAAAGTCCAACAACCTGTGCCAACAATATGTTTAGTAACTACGTGTAAAAAAAAAATTCCAGTAATAGTACTCTTTGTAAGTTCTAATGGTAATTTAGAGAAGCTATCTTTTTTTAAAAAAATGTTTTATTTATTTCTAGGAGAGAGAGAGAGACAGCGTGAGCAGGGGAGGGTCAGAGAGAGAGGGAATCACAGACTGAAACAGGCTCCAGGCTCTGAGCTGGCAGTCAGCACAGAGCCCGACGCGGGGCTCGAACCCACGAACTGCGAGATCATGACCCAAGCGAAAGTCGGACGCTTAACCGACTAAGCCACCCAGGCGCCCCTAGAGAAGCTATCTTTAAGCATGATGACATTCAGGACAAACTTACTATCCTCTCTTCACATTGCTTTGAGAATGTGAGGACTTTGCTTTCAAACTTGGCAATACCAAATGAATAAATGAATGAATGGAAAGCAGCAGCTGAGGTCCAGAAAAGAAGAGTGAGGGTCCTCACTTTTGATGACCTCACAGCTGAAGGCAGAGGAAACTGAAGTATCACTCCCTTCTGAGAATGAGCTGTCTTGTTGCAGGAAAAATACATGGTAATAGCTCTTATTATTGTAATCCCTTCTCCAGAAAATCTTGAAAATCATGAAGATTCCCCTGTTCCTCGACTGCCAAAGTTTCACAATAATGGTGTCATATGATTCAGAAACTTGAATAATTATAGCTTGCTGTATTTTGCCACAACCTAATAAAGTACTTTATTTCAATAAAACAACAACTAGACCATACATGATTGTTAGGCTCAATATCAATTGTCCCTCATTAATGTTGCAGAGAAGCGATTAGCATTTTGAGGTGAACAAGGTGTACTTAGTTAGTGGGACATGACCCTGCTGTCACTAAATTATATCTATGATTAATGATCGTCTCCAGTTTAAAATTTGAACCACAACAAATAATTACATGTAAAGAATGGGTGAGAGACAGGGAAATACCAGAAAGATGAACCTTAGACTTGACTCATACATGCTATTGTTTAATATTGAACTTGGACAGAGTGTAATTGACCTCAAGATTGATGCACAATTCCAACCAAGGCAGTGTTTTTTAATGCTGGCCACACATAAAAATCACCTGTGGAACGTTTTAAAAACCCCAGTGTTCAGGTCCAACCTCAGACTAATTAAATTCTCTAAAGGTGAGACTTGGTCACTATAAAGTTTTCAAAGAATAAATTCCATTATATCTACCCTTAAGAAATGAAATTCGAGTCAGGAGGGAACAAATGGTATATTTAAAGACATTATGATCAAGATTTTGGTTTGGGTTTTCTACTTTACATCATCAGAATGAAAATTACTTTCTTGTTCTTTCTTAATTAGTTCAGAGCTACACAGAGAATCTGGGGGGAGGGATCTCTAAGTATTTATTTCATCACTGGAAATATAATATTATATGGGACATAGTTTTATTTCACTTTAATTGATCTGTTATAATCACAGCCAAATCTGAGAAAGTCAAAATCTATAAAATCAGAGAGAACTATTTTAGAACTCTTGCCCCCATGTTTTTCCATATAAGTGTATGTCCATATATGTAAATTCACACACATACTATACTTTGACTCTTTTTCAATAAGTCTGATTTAGGAGCTTCCCAACCTGGTAACAATTGACCGTTATGAGAAACACTGAAAAGACTTCACTATTATAGCCCAGTATTATCTAGATTAGATATTTATTTCAGGATGTATCAGAAATAAAACACAAAATAAGATTACATTCAGGTTTTCACAAGCCCTAACACTGAGAAGATTATGGTGAACCTCCAAGTGTAATTCAAAGTAAACACAATATTGTCATTAAACAAAATCTTTCATATATCCTGATATAAAATAACTTTTTCCAAATTTTCTGCCTATAAAATTCTGGGTAACTTCATTAACGGACTTTTCTCAAAATGTTGGTGTCTCTAATACATGTCAGCCAGACAATTCAGTATTTTATCACTATATATCACTATATCACTTCACTATAAAATTCATTCACATGCAATATTAGTGGTGTATATTTTTGCAGACTTTATATATGGCATACCTCATAGCCAATGGGAAGGTGAGGAGGGGAAAGATCAAAGTAGGAAAAAAGAAAAAGAAAGAAAGAAAGAAAGAAAGAAAGAAAGAAAGGAAGGAAGGAAGGAAGGAAGGAAGGAAGGAAGGAAGGAAGGAAGGAAGGAAAAGAGAGAGAGAGAGAGAAAGAGAGAGAGAGAAAGAAAGCAGGAAGTCATTGAGCAAATAGAATTTGCTCTTCTTTTTTAACTCCTAATTTTCCAACCCATTTCTTCTGTTCACTTGCCTTCTCCACTTTCATTCATCTGTTCATTCTTCCTTTTGATAAATATTTTTAGTAGCCCCCAAAGTTGATGACTTGCCACTGTACTTACTAAAACAGTTTCACAAAGATGGCAAACTAGATTCAGAAATAACTAATTGTTAGTCAAAGTTCCAAGTTATCCTCTTAGACCTTGTAAAGATGACCCAATTTTGAAGTCAAATTTAGTTGCTTTACTGCCTGAAATTCTGTTAAAGTAACTGATTGATACATGGTTTTTAAATGTATTCACATTATTGATTGAGTCATTTCACCTTGTTAGTGCTACTTGTTTAATTTAGTATGTTGATCCTTTCAATCTAGATGTGTTTTGTATCGTGTGGTATTAATTTTTGTGTACCTGGTCAGTCATGAGATCTTTTCAGTACTTATATGCAGACAATATGTTCTTCATCTTTTTCGTTTGCTGATAGACAGTTAATATGGCTTTGAATTCCCTTAAGATTCAATTACCAACTTTAGCTGAGTCATTTAAGAAAAAGAGGAATCAGTACCAAGATTCAGTCTCTTCCATACAAATAAAGGATTTCAGATCCTGTTAATGTATATCTTACAAATAGCTAGTAGTCAGAAGAAAATAGGAAATATATTTATTTTCTAATGATGTCTTGTAGTTATCAGTCAGACAAAAAAGTGAAGTCTTCATTAAATGTAAAGAAACCAAAAAAGTAGTAAATTATAAAATTAGTTATTTTATTATTAATTTTACATAGTGGCAGAGGCATTTAATCTTGAGAATATATTAGCATTGGAAATCATGGATTAAATTCTTGGGCATATTGGAAAGGTAAATATAATAATGATATGTGTTATATAAATATGTGCATAAATACGCAGGTAGAACTACAGTTTGGAAATGGCTGGTTGGATGGGTACATTATCTTATCGGTTATGATTTTTTTTTTTTAGATTCTTAACTTGCTGCCAAATTTCGTGCTTAGTTGGAGAGGGTTTCATATGATTTTTTGTATGTTTATTTATGGTATTTTTTTTTCACTAAAAATGCATCATTACCTTAGCAGCTGCCACACCACATGGAGCAGCATGTGTGCTTTTTAAAAGACATCCAGAGCACCTTCCCCCAGAAAGCCGAAGCCAATATGCTTCGGGAAGTCTGCGGCAGGACTCAGATTGCACCAGTATGATAATGTACGATTTAGATATTTTTGCAGGCTTTTTTTTTTTCCAATAATAATTTTCTTTACCATTGCTTCCTTCCTAAGTATTCTATTTAAAAATGCTATTTCAAAAAAAAGGCAAAATATAAAAGTTAATGCAGAATGTAAAATAGCTTAAAATACATTCTCTCTGTTGCTTGGGGCCATTTTGGAAGGAGCTTAGGGCTGAGTCTACTTAACAAACAAAAACATGAAAGAGAAAAATACAGAAATGGGTAATGGTGTATTTTTCATGAATGAGCCTTCCCTTTCTTTACATATTTGAAGGAGTCTGCACCTTATTACTTAGCTCCTGCATATGTGTGTGTGTCTGGGAGGGAGCAGGGGAGAGGGAGAGAGAAGGAAGGTAGAAGCACAGAGAGAAGACAGGGAGAGAAAGAGACAGAGAAAGAGAAGGGGAAGGAAGAAAAGGAGGAAGGGAGGGCAGGGGAAGGATGACCTCAGTCATTTCAAATCTACCTAGACTTCCTCTGCCTAGACACTCAAGTTCTTGTCCCCATGTCCACGAACTTCTTGAAATCTCATTTCCATCCCCAACCTCAATATGAGGGACTGTATGCTTCTTCCCGTCAGGTAAATTTCAGATTATCTTTGAATAACAACACCTTCAAGGCTACTACACAGGTCAGGCATAGACAAATAGACACTCAAGCGAAGCTAGCAAAAGAATCCACACATGTAATATTCTGTATATTTTGGGTAAATGATGTTAAGTAATGTATTCTCCTGAGTTTTCTTTAATGAAATTACATATTTTAAATGGAACGTCTGGCTTATTTTAAAATCATATGGACTTTAGAGATAAAACTCCATCTCATCAAAACACATTAGTTCAAGCTATGCGATGGAATTTTATAAATCCTCCTGCCAAAATAACATCTAAGAGTTGTTAACTGGGGAGTAAATTTCTAACATCCATGGGGAAAGAAAAAGAAAAGGTAAAATTCTGAAGAATGATGTTATAAGGGAAACAAAGCACATACCAAGATTCCTGAAATTGTCTACAGATAACCAATTATGAAGAAAATCAGGCATATGAGTACATTTCGTTTGAGGTAACAAGTAACTGTTTAATGCATAATGTGCATTATTATACTTCTTGGTTTTAAAACATGAATCTATACAGATGTGGAAAGTAAGATATAAGAGAATAGAAAGAAATACTCCTGAACTTAAAGCTGGGCCTAGCAGATCTCATCCTGACTGCTAAGTCTGGGACTGTTCTGTGGGCCTGTGATCCCTCAGTGGTAACGTGTACATAGCGGATGACCTCGGGTAGTCCACACCCAGTTGTTGCAAGGACGGGGGAGGGGATATAGGTGAGGACAGGGCTAACTGATATTGGAGGCAATAATGATAAACTGCAACTGACGCTTAGACCCTATGTCGGGGGAGACAGTAGGAGGTTGTAGGCAGAGAGACCTAGAGAGTGAATGGCTGGTCTAAAAGGAGCCAAAGCCATTTACATTCCAAGCTGTTTGCAGAATATGGGAAGGAGAGTCCAAAAGTGGCACATCTAATTTTAAAGAAAACCTAGAAATCCAGATTATAGAGCTGAGCATAAAATCTTAAGAAATTTACAAGTTGCTCATCAAGTTTTGCTTTATTTATTTTTTTTAAGCATGCTGTGCACATCTGTGGACCATGTCTGAATCACAGGCTTTCTGTACATATTAATAGACTTTAGTCTGGATTATCATGAAGATGCTCTAAAATCCTATGGATTTATGACAGTGTGAATTTCAAATGGCAAAAGGCTAATAGGCTGGTTTGGTTTAGTTGCAAATACAACCTTGAGCTATGGAAGGGGGAGGGGGGGAGGGGACCTGGATTTGAGACCCGGATCAGCCCTGTATCCATAAAAGGAATCAGTTCTGCCTAGACATTTCCCCCAGAAGACGGCCTTCTCGCCTTTTGTGAGAGCTCTTCGGTGCTAAATAACTTGTTTTGTTTCTAGAGCATACAAGTTTGATCAGTGGCCAACGTGATATACTAGACTACCACCAGGCCTGACTTTTGTCCTGTCTGGCCCTTTGCAAAGCTTGGCAACATTGAATCAGCCAAGTGCAAGTGAGAGTCAGTACTGGAAAAAGAGGAATTGGCTCTTGGTTTAGTCTGTGATCCAAGAGGCAGCACTGGAAAGAACAGCAAGGGCCAAAAAGCTGGTGGAGCCGTGGAGCAGGAGTGCCAGAGATAGAGGCTGTGACAGCCAAGGACTGGGGATGTGGAAAGCTGGTCCAATAGCTGAAGCTGTGGCTGCTGGCCACGGGGTCAGCTGGCTTGTTCTGCTGGATAACCTCTCTGCCCAGAGCTGCTGTCAAGAGGCCAAGAGCTTTGTGTTCTGGCTCTTTCCTTACTGCATCTCCATGGTATCTCTCAGCCCTCCACCGTTAGAGAGCACGGCCTCCATCTCTGCTCTTTCCTTACAAAAGCTTGCCTGAGATGCATGAACTTGAGGTAAGGCTGTCTTAAGGACATCCTAGCCTACACTCCTCTAGGTTGGTACTCCAATTTGCCCTTGGACTATCACAGACCACCAGATTTTTTTGATCACTTACTACTTAGGTCCCCAGATGTGCTTGCACTGAGTCACACTTGAATATTAAGCCCTCTAATTTCATTAAAGATAGCTAGGAGAGTCAGGGATATGATTGTATCTCTGAAAAATGTTTTTGAATATCATTTCCATTAGATCACTGAGAGTTCCTTTTATAAAGCTCTGGAAAGTATTTTCATTAAAATTCAATGAAGTTGTCTCTTTTTGCCCAGGCTGTAAAGAGACTCAAAGCCAAAGATGAACTTCATCATAAAGCTGGGTTATTCCTTGAGTTTGCATACTTGTAATCTTCCATTTTCCTTGGTCTTATTTATCTACTCAAATACCATCAAAAAGGGGAAAAGGAATGAATAAATCCAATGAACAAGCTAAAACTTCAGCAGATGGTTCTTTTAATTTTTTTAATGCAAGGAAATTAGGAACTAACCACTCTGAGGATACATGGAATTGATACAAAAATAAATTTAGCTACCTCCTATAAAAGGTATGCACGAGACTGCAACTCAGTGAGTGAGGAGAAAAGATGCTTTCTTCTCAAATCTTCTAACATAAGTCACATGTAGATTTTCTTGCATCACTAATAGTAGCTACATTCATCCGACAACATACTTTGACTTCATTACAATATCCATTCCCCTCATTCCCCTACCCCCATTCTCTGCCAACTCCAGCTTCAGTTATATTATCTTCTTAGCAATCATAAGTTTACCTTCTTTTTCATCTGCTCAGTAGAGAAGCTGGATGGCTTGACCAGAACTTGACCTTTATTTCCACATGCTTTGAGCCAAAACATGAATCATATAATATCCTGTCACAAGGAGTAAAAAGGGTGTAAAGCAGTCTTCTTTGAAAGGTGGTAAACCTCTATTATGCTATAGTATTCCAAATGCTAGGAGTCAGAAACTACCCTTCACATTTTTGCCTGTCAATACTTTCTAAGCCAACAAACCTGGAAACTTCATTCCTGAGCTCATGTTTCTTTATCTGTAAAAGGGAGATAATATTTCTCTCACTGAGTAGCTGTGAATGTTACATGAACTGTTGTTTGTGAAGTTAATTGGAAGGTCGTTATTCAAGGGTGAATATCCTTCTGTTTCCTTGTAGGGTGGAGCTAAGACTGGAGGGAATTAGTGGGTTCCTGGCTTTGTGTCCTGACTCTGACTCACTCTAGAACCTTAGTCACTTCCCCAAACCACAGGCTTCCCACTGGAGAATGAAACATCCTATCTGCCTTAGCAGATTGTTGGGTATGAACATTAAAAAAAACAAAAAACAAAAAAAAACTCTTCAAATGAAATCATTATTAAATCTCTAGAAGATTCTTATTCAAGGAACCATAATTATTTTTATTCAAATGATCAATTTCTGTGTATTTGAAATGTTCAACATAGCATGCCATCCTTAAATTAGAAAGACATTAAAAACAAAAATTAGAGATTTTTTAAAAGTGAAGATATGATTCACTAAAAGAGGTTCTGGGGGAAACCTGAAAGAATAGTTATCAGCCAAACCTGAGAGAATGGTTATTAACCAAGTCTGCTACTTTTTAGAATGATATATAAGTGTTAGTATCGCAATGATTTCTGAAGGGCACACGTGAGAATATAATTATTAAAATATTTACTAGTAGCCCTATGTTTAAGTTGCCACTGATGTGATAATGGGCTAGAACTATAATACCCCCATTTTCTCCCCAAGTCTGTGACAAGCCTGCAGATTTTATGATATTAAGTCATGTAAAAGATTAATAGTTGCTAACCACCAGCTATCAACCCATCATTCAACTGCATGTTCATTCTCACCCCCAGCATTACTTACACAAACACACATTGTTCTTTACCCTCTGTAGCCAGCATTACTACTATTTCTCACCTTTCTCACAAAAGGCTAGAAATTTAAAAGGAAATTTAGAGTACTGGAATACATATATTGAAGCTATCTTTATCTGTACTAAACTTTCTCCAAACCCAATAGCTTATTGATGATTAAGTATTTGATCTTGATCTATCCTTCAAAGTCCAAAGAGTCTTTCCCTAAATATTCAAATCTCCTGCACAAATGTCAGTAAATGTCAGTAATTTGTGTGTGTGTGTCTGTATGTATGTATCTATACACATATGTATGTATATGCACATACATATGTATTAAATGTTCTGTTAAACCCCAGATAGATTACATTTTTGCTTTCTATGCATTATAACTGCCAAAAGGAAGTTTAAAAAAACACAGCAGGAGGGCAAGAAATGGTATGCTTAGAGCAGTAATTTATCAGGTTGAACTGAGAGGCCAGAATCTTGGTGTCCAGTCCGTTGATCTTATTATTTATCCCACAGGGTGACCAAAGGAAAAAAAAAAAATAGGGGCAGGGGAGAAAGAGAATAAAAGGCCCTCCTGCACAGATAGACAAAAATAGCCCTTGATTGAATTGCATCTGATTGTTCACTGTCCAGTGCACCTGTGCTGCTTCCCACCCCTTTCAACATCTCCTTGGTCCTGAGGGTTGAACAGTGCTCATCTTGCAAACGATATCCAAATTGAGATTGGAAGAAAGACAAAAGCTAAATTTATCCCAAACTTTCTTCATTCCAAGCTCCCACTTTCCTATGACGCACAATTGTCATTTTCGATGAAGAAAAAAACAGCTAATTTCAATCATGAAAAATGGATTCCTCTTCCTACCAATATTAGTACAAGTGCATCCCACAGAATTATCACTCAAGGAACTGAAAGCAGGGAGGCAGCTGTTGCTATACCCTCTCATCTGTACTTCTTGTCTACAAAGCTTAAACAGTAAAGGTAGGAGATAGGGGAGCGGAGAGAAGACTGTAACCCAACCAGTAATGACTACATAAAATGTCTCCCAAGGAAGTATTTCATTTTTACTGCAAAAGGGAAAAATTTGTCAATGGATTAGCTCTGATGATTCTACAACCAAAGAGATTCCTATCAGGCAAGATCCAAAAAATTTTCTGGCTTGGCAAAAACATGTCCCAACAGTCACAGCAAACTGCTGCCCTTGCTTTGGCTTCAAGGGACTATTCAGTAGTATGAGTCAACAAGTTACCTTCTGGCAGCTAAATAACAAGCAAATTCACAAAATCTTCAGGGGTCTATAAGTGTGTTTCTGAAATCACATTTGGAAAATCACTATACCTTGGATTGAGACAACTGTGAACTCTATCTGGAAGCCTTGAGAACAGGTAAACAAAAAAAAATCCCAATCATAATGTTTTGAGAGATATTTCCAAGGCTGCCATCCTATCAGCCTCACATGAAGAAATAAGAAGGTGAAAATTTATGACTGGTCCATCATCAAATGTCTGTAACATGAAGAATGCAAGTGTGGGGTCAAATATACTTTTGCAAATTGAGATGTTGATGCAACTTTTCACAACTCAATTTGTTCACTAAAATGCATTAATATCTATGAGGATAATTTGGAATATCAAATGAAATACTAAATATGTTACATTCCAGGGTATGGGTATTAATAAAATTACGGTGTTTATTTTATTATAATTGTTACTAGGATTTATGTTAACTCAGGATGTTTTCAATACAGACGTCCTGTTACAATAGAACTGAACTTTGACAAAAATAATTTCAGAGATAAAAAACGAAATATGACAATTAAGAAAGAAGTTTTTAAATTGGTGTGCATTGGAGAAGGCTAGGTTATTCTAATCTACATAATAATTAAAGCGCTTTCAACGGCTATCATTTCTCCCTGAAAGGACAAAGGGGGAAGAGAAGGAAATAGTCAATGATGTGTAAAAAGAAAACCTCCACTCTTGGTTACCCCTTATTCAATCTATTTCATGCAGCCATGCTTGAGGACACAAAAGGAGACCAGGAGGCTGGTAGGAAAATATGTTTCTGCTTCTCTGAGAAGCTGTTAATCTGACAGGCTGTGAACAGTGGCCCCAGTTCTCAGAGATCAACGGTACACTTCTGATTGTGTTCTCGACACGGCCGAATGAGAGGGTATATACCAAGAGATGGGGGATGATGGTAAGCCTGAAGGAAAAATCAGCCCCACCCTGCCTGTTCCAAGAACTCTTCTTCATGTACCTGCCCTCCTTCTCATGTTCTTCACCTCACAAAAATAGCCCTTGCATTTCACTGGGTTACAGTTTAAAATTTTTTTTATGTTTGTTTTATTTTTGAGAGAGAGAGAGAGTATGTATGTATGTGTGTGTGTGTGTGTGTGTGTGGGTGGGTGGGTGGGTGGGTGGGGGAAGGGGCAGAGAGAGAGGGAGACATTGAATCCGAAGCAGGCTCCAGGCCCTGAGCTGTCAGCACAGAGCCTGACACGGGGTTCTAACTGATGAACTGCGAGATCATGACCTGAGCCCAAGGCAGCGCCCTACGGACGGAGCCACCCAGGAGTCCCCCACTGTGTTCTATTTTTAGACTAAACTTACAGAGTAGTGGAGGAGGCTTAGCCAAATTATTACTTCCTTTTTGCAGATGAGAGATGTTAAACACAGGCAGCTTAAGTAACCTGCCTAAGCACATACCTGGACTGCTGAAAAATTGGGGTTGAGTCCCGGTATACTGACTACATATCCTGAACTCTTAACCTCAGCCACATATCTCCTTAGGGGAGAGGCGGTTTTTACATAGAGGTTGAGTCCAAGAGGCAAAGGTGCAGCTAAGGGTGTGCCTAAAAATAGTTGCACTCACAAATTCTTTACACATACTGAGTATAAAATGAATGTGTAGAACAGTGAGGGGATGGGAAGGCCCATGTTATCACATTGTCTCCAGCCCTAAGATCCTAGATTTGTGCTGTAAATCCCAAAGATCAGGTCAAGCCACCAACCGGGAATCTAGAACAGATAATAGAATCAACTTCAAGGTAATAATGTCTCACTTTCAGGGTAAGAATTTGTGGAGCTAAAAACAAACATACAATAAAACTTTGGTAAAAATAAAGCAACAACAGATATACTTTGCGTCTCTGTGACAAAGAGCTTAAAAATTACTTTTAAATGAATTGAAAAGCTGTAGATGGCTTTGCAGAAAAGATGGACTGACAATGTGGTTTACAGAACTTTTTATTTTGTATTTGCTGTAGATGGGATGTTTGTGGCCCTCAATATTTGTATGCTGAAACCTGATCCTCAATGTCAGGGTATGCAGAGGTGGGGCCTTTCAGAGGTGACTAGGTCATGAATGGGATTATTTCCCTTATGAGAGAGACCCCAGAGAGCCCCCTTATCCCCTCTGCCACATGAGGACACAGGGAGAAGATGGCTGTCAATGCACCAGGAAACGGGTCTTCACCAGGCACTTAATATGCTGATGCCTTGACCTTGGACTTCCCAGTCACCAGAACTGTGAGAAATAAATTTTTGTTTATGGGCCACCCAATCTATGGGATTTTGTGATAGCAGCCTAAGCTGACTAAGACAACATTTGATATTTCTGTGATTTTGTATGAAACTTCTCGAAATTTGTCCTGGTTTTCCTTAATGTTGTTTTGTGCTCTCATTAAAACAGAACTGTCAGGAGTCTCCTGAGGGTAGCTCTTTTGCAATTTAAATGACTCTTATTAAACAAACCTGGGAAAGAAAGGCTATTTTATTTTGTTATTTTTTAATAAATAACGGAACCGTAGTATTTAATCAATGGCCCATCTGGTCAAACAAATATTTTTTTAAAAAGTATCAAATGACTCAATAAAATAGGATCTCAGTTCCCATGATGGGATTTAGGATCTTAGAATGATCCTGTGCCAAATTAAGGAAGCATCTCTAAGATCTCTATTCATCATATAGAGAATGACAATTATGCAGAGAAGGAATTAATATCATTTTGGAGTTAAGAATGGCTTCCTTTTAAAATGCATTCCTTTGACAAGAACCATGATACATATGATAAGTGTCAGGGACCCAGGTCAAAATGACAGCCTATTGTAAACTAGCCGTCAGGAGGATGCCCACAGAAGCACGCATTTCCCGCCACAATATGCAGTGGCTACTTGAAAAGGTTAACATCCTTTTAAACAAACTAGTTAACTATCCATAGAGGAAGAAAAAAAAAAGACGTTAGTGACAAAATCAACCTGAGTTTCAAAAATGATTTAATGCTGTATATTAGGAGGAAACCATATTTGTGATTTTAAAATATTTAGCTGACAGATTGTTTATCTTCAATCACAGATCTGTATCTGCTGTTTAGCTCATAGAACTAAAAATATTCACGTATTTGGCACATTCATCTGGTGAAATTATTGGCAGAAACTTCAAATTAGGTAGAATCTTGTGTTTCTGAATGCAAAGGTGGTTTGTTTGTGTTTTCTGCTAGGGTTGTTTTTTTTTTTTGTTTTTTTTTTTTTGGTTTTGGGGTTTTGGTTGTTTCTTCATCACAAGAAGTTTATAAAAACACTGGCAAAAGGTAAAGTGTTAGTATTAAGAATAGAGGAAAATAATAATTGTCAGTTTTGTTATATCCAGATCACAGTATCCTCACCGACCAGAGACCACCAGGGAGACCGAGTCACACATGCAAAGGCAAAGGGCTTTATTACGGGCTTAAGCTTGGGCTCACAGACTTCACCAACGAATGGGTCCATGCTGAGAGCCACAAACAAGGGCAGAGTAGGGTTTTTATGGGGTTTGAGATGGGGGAGTTACAGAAGTTGTGACATGGGAACAGTGATCCAATCATAATTATTCAACATCATTAACAGCGGGTTTGACCACACACATTGTCTAGAGTATTCGTTAGTTTTGGCGGGATCCAATTACAACATTTAGAGTACCTTTAAATTCAACCAATCACAGAGCGAGCCTAGGGTCTTGTTCGGCGACTAACAGGTTAACTTTAACATTAGGTAACAGGGTCCTATCTATAGTTTCTATCTCAGGCCTCTCCCTTAACAATGTGGAGGGTGGTCGCTGGCCTTTCCTGATTGGGTGTTGCAAGGGTGGTTTCTCCTGCCTTGGGTAATGTGTAACTACCTGATAGTTTCGGGGAAGCCGAAACTCAGGCCTTCTAGTTTAGAGGGGAAACTTAAAGCCTGTCATGGAGTCAGTTTGGTTTAGACGTTTAGACTTGTGGCCTTACAGTTTAATGAGTCATTTGATGAAATTTTGTAGTTTTTTTTTTTTAAAGCAAGTCCAAACCATGATCTCTCTCATACATTTATTTAGAATTAGTAGAAGAGAAGAGGCTGTGAGAAAGACAGACGGTGTTGGAGATCTGACCTAGTTGTAATTAAGCTGGTTTCTTTACTACAGAACTTCTCAGTACCTTTACCAATGAACATTGCAGTGTTATTTTAAGAAGGGATGTCAGGAGAGGACCTGTGCATACTGAGCTGATATGCCCACCTGATAGTTCTCTGCTAAAAACGTTATCACCTCCCTATGCATTTGACACTGCCACACTGCTGAAGATACACATCTCACTCATGCCCCCCATTACAGTTCTATCTAGGACACAAGTATCTGCTTTTTAACACTCAAATACTTTGGGAATGTAAGGAGATGATTAGCAATATTTTAATCTTGACGTGGTTTAGTTTGAGAAAGTTGCTTTCCTGCTAGCATCTAAATGTGCTAAACCACATTGGTACTGATTTAGAAGGAAAAGTGAAATATGTTTTTATAGCATTGTGCAGTTGGATGCCTATGTTTCTAGGTGTGAGGAAGCCCAGGAGGGACTGGAGGCCCAGGGATGTGAGAGAACGATGTATGTGGTTCTGTTTGTGTGGGGGAATTAGGTCGGGTTGGGGGTTGGGGGTAATGTGGTAAGAAAGTTAATATAAAACCTAATGATGCCTATTTCACAAAGAGGCATATTCTCCACAAATATATCCATCTTTCTCCCATGCTAAAAACACTCCTACTCTTAAAATTTTAGCTAACTATATTCTGGGACCCTTGAAATAAAAGTTTAGCTCCATTTGGGTTAAATATGGTAAAGGTGGCTAACTGGGACCCCCCCCCCTTCCATTTGCTGAAACTGTTTCCAAAGCAAAGATTTTTCTGAGTTTCAAAACATGAACTTATAAGTGTACTTTTTAAATGTAAGTTGTTGTAATATGTAGTATACTTAGCGGTTTTTCCACACAGAGAATTGTTTTTCCTGAAGTAAATTAACAAATTCACCCTCCTAAGTGTGGGAATGTAATTACTAGTCATATAAATATGTATATTTTGAAAATTTATATTATCACTTTTCACTTGGAGAGCTCAAGTTATTGCCATGGTTCAAATGACATGTAACTCCAGAAATATTTAGTTATCTTGTCTAAAGAGAGACAAGATTATATGATGAAGCTCTGGCTTATGTAAAAACAAACTGAACTAAAAACCATCACAGGCAGTTATAATGTTGATAATCAAAACTGGTTGTCTCAAATGGCAGCCCTATGCCCCAAAAGAATAAAATGCATGTTCTTTGAAAGAGAGAATTTATTTATGTATTTATGTGTTTATGTATGTATGTATGTATGTATTTCTTTATGAGAGAAAGCAAGGAAGAGGGACAGAGAGGGAGAGAGAGAGAACCTTAAACAGGCTCCACTCTCAGCACAGAGACTGACATGGGGCTCAATCCCAGAACCTGGGATCATGACCTGAGCTGAAATCAAGAGTCAGACACTCAACCAACTAAGCCCCCCAGGTGCCCCAAAGGAGAGACTGTATTAACTCTTTTCTTATTTTCTGCATTCTTGATACCTTGGTGTTGTCTATAGCCTTGCCGACCAGAGAAAGACTGCCCTTGAGGGTGAGTTAATTACTGGAGATAGCAAATAAATCTCCTACCATCATGACTTTCATATGCAAACCAACCAATGTGGAGGCCAAATTCTACTCCCCCCACGCCTTCTCTATAAAACTTTAATATTCCAGATCAATATTCTTGTCCTATTCACCTTAGGGCCAGGTACCAGATAACTCAAGAGAGTTATAACTCAAAAAGGTATAACCCTATATCCCAGAGCCTACTGAAATTATTCCAAGTAGCCAATGCTAAACCTAGCCAAATCCTTACCCTGCCTCACTCATTCCTTGCCACAGAAACCACAATAAAGGCTTTTGTTCATGCTCTCCCCCTGCTCCCCCTGCCTGCTGGTGGATCCCGGTGCTTCCCCAAGTGGTCCTGCTTCCCATGGAATTATAGCAAAAGATCTTTTCATCGGCCGGCTGTCATCCCTGGAACTGCTGGTCTCATCATACCTGAATAATAATAAATCCTACATTTGACAATGAAAAACTTTAAATTCATACCAATTGGTGAACCATGAAGTTGTTTAATTTCCAGTTCAGAATGTCTAGAAATGACAGAGGGTGAGGCCTGCAACTATGGATGGTGGTAAAATTAGCCCCTTTATACAAGTAGCTCTTATTGTAACAAAAGATTAGAAGGCAATACAATTGGAATCCTCTACCAGTTGAGCTCTCATTGTCTGTGAGGTCTGAGCTTTAATGTCGTTATTTGTAAAATGAGAGATTTGAACTAGGTAGTCTCTATAAATCCTTCTAGACATATGATATAACCTCTTAGTGTTTCTTTTAATATATTTGTATTAACAAAATCCCCTCCATTAGTATCACTTCAACAAGCTAAACATCATGAGAATGTTATTTTGTCTATTGCCAATCTTGCCAGTACTTATTTGTTTTATCAATTCTCCTCTTCCTGGGCCCTATCATGTACGTATCTAACAGTGGAAGCTCGACACCTACCGCAGCAACAAACACAATAATGAGCAAATCAAAGTACGGTGAGCTTCATTTTCGGTAGAAATGAATGGACATGAAAATCAGGTTAAGAAAACCAGCATTCTAACTCTAGGCTTGCATAAGAAAAGTCTCTACTCAGACACTTAATATAAACCTTTCCGGCTAATAAATAAATTGAATATTTATAAAATGAAAGAATTGGTCATTAGAAATATTCTCAATAACTAAGATAAGTCAAATGTCAGCTTTTTAGGAATTTTAATTTTAGATTGCTTAAGGTTTCTTTTTTCTTTTTCAAAATGACTGGTTATTGGTTTGGTTATTGGTTTGAGGTATTATTTCAAAGATTGATTTAAAAACTTTTTTCCATCCACTAAAAAAGCAACAATGGGCATTTTTAATTTTATAGAAAAATGAAAAAAAAATATTAATCTGCAGCCATGCCAAAAAGGCAAACAAAAAGAGCAGCTTTTAATTAAATCTAAGGACTAGAAGTCTTGGTACATCTTTTTTTCATTTCCCTCTTCATTCCTCTCCCAGCTGGTAGATGAACATTGCATTGTAACTGCTCCTCATCTGATTTACATTTTTCTCTCTTCAGAAAGAATAATATTAAAAGTCACAATAGTATACATTTTAGAAGAAAATTTTAATTACTAATTCATAAGAAGTAATATCCAGGTGCCAACTATGTTACACGATCTAAATTAAAACATTAAGTTGAATTTACTCTGGGGGTTGTTAATACCAGGGAATATAGGTAAAGGTATATGTGGATGTTTTCCATATCCTGGAAGAGACAACTCTAAGCTTCCACAGGTGAATACATTTCAGCATCTGAGTGAAGGAGCTCTCTATGATCCTTATTCTAGGGAGGCCTTTATTCTAGAAATGAGATCTAAGTCATTGAATTCAATATAGATCATTCCTGAGCTCTGGAGGTATTTCAAATCTCTCTTGGAAAGACTCTTCCTCTGGAAGTTAGGCATAGAAATTAAAAAGGGACTAGATAAATAAACTGGTTAAAACTGAATCTGGATTCTGCTGCAATTCTTTTGGTATAATTGCTTTGATATGTGAGTCTTCTGATGACTAGACTCCACTTAGCAATTTTAATAAGGATCACAGTTATTGAGAAAAGAAGACATCAGTAGCCACCCCAGCATTATCAGCACACATGAAAAGAAGAAACAATCTGATGAGTGTTCCTAAGATGTATGACTCAAGCAACTTAAACAGACTCAAAACTCGCAGGTCATTAAGAATACCATAACTGTTTCTATATACGCAAAGGAGAAAATTAAGAATTTTATTCCAATCAGTTATTTAAATAACTAAAACGTACATATAGCAAAAACAAAGAGATCATGTGATAAATGAAAGAAGTTGTCTCCCTAATTACAATCATGTCAGCAACTTAATCATTTTTGATTATCAGAGAGTAGAAATGAATTATTCTTTACTTTTCTCTAACCCACTTAATGCCTTACACAGAAAAAATATTCAATAAATATTTTTAAGGTTTATTTACTTATTTTGAAAGAGGAAGAGAGAGAGAAAGAGAGAGAGCATGAGTTGGGGGAGGGGCAGAGAGAGAGGGAGAGAGAGAATCCCAAGCAGGCTCTGCACTATCAGCCCAAAGCTGGACAGGGGACTCAGTCTCCCAAATTGTGAGATCACTACCTGAGCCAAAATCAAGAGTCAAATGCTCAACTGACTGAGCTAGCCAGGTGTCCCTTCAATAAATATTTTTAAATTGATGTGTTTATTATTTTAATTTGATATAGGAAATTATCTTTTCAATACATGCTGAGAAATTCCTTGAAAAATATACATTTCATCTTTTGATTAAATGTAAAATTGGAGATGAAATGACTTCCCAATATTGTAATTTAAAACATGTTTTAAAGCAAAAATTGTCATGATATTAATGGAAAATTTCTACAGGTATTTCTTCTTTAATGTATATTTCCTTAAACAAAACTGGCCTGGGATGATAAAACAAAAGTGGGTCATATTTATAGTAACAAACACATTTTCTGCTTCTTCCTATCCTAATGCTTTACCTCATCTCCCATCAAAAGTTCCCATACCCCTTCCATCTGTGTGCACATTAGGTTTCAGTGTCTATCAAGGTCTCCCTGTCAATTGGTTGTATCCATGGTGGACCAGTTGGTTGTGGATCAGCCTCATGCTATAGCTTGGCCTCCTGCCATTGCACCTGAAAGTGTCTCTCAGTAGACTTAGGCATTGCCTCATCGTCTCCACACTCCATGCTAGGGACATTGTTGCCCAGCACTGGCAGTGTCCCTGCCTTGGGTCACAGGGAACCAGCACCACGCTGGACTGAAGTTGTATGAACCCCTCTCTACAGCCTTTCACCACACTATTAAATTATTCACACTACCCTGCCTTATACATTCAACAGACTGTAGAGCTTTCTGTAAGGGAACAACCTTTACTAGTGATCAATTCTCTGTAGAATTCATGGGAAAGGCAAATAAAAACTAAAATGAGAATTTTCCTACCTGATAAAGTAATTCTCAATGGAATTGTAAACAGGTGCATCTCACTTAGAGCCTAAATATATTTTAAAAATCACATCATTTGAGGGGCACCTCGTGGCTCAGTCAGTTGTGTCCAACTTTGGCTCAGGTCATGATCTCACAATTCATGGGTTCAAGCCCATTTCAGGCTCTGTGCTGACAGCTGAGAGTCTGGAGCCTGCTTCAGATTCTGAGTCTCTCTCTTTCTATCCCTCCCCCATTTGTGTTCTCTGTCTCTCTCTAAAAAATAAATAAACATAAAAAAAAAAAAGAATCACAACATTTGTACTTCTTAAACCAGTAATTCCACTTTGGAGAATTATTCTTCAAGAAAGAATGCAATATACGGAAAAAGTTGTATAATGAGGATGTTCATTTACAGTTTTATTTATAATTGTGAAAAGTAAAAACAAATTCAATTCTCAAAAACAGGAGAATGATTATATTAATTCTGGGGGAATGATTAAGTTAATTATGGCATAACCACTCAATAGAAAATAAGTATAGAAAATGCACATTCGCAGCTAAAGAAAAAAATGGCATCTCCCCATTATTGTCTAATTGAATATGTAAAAAGCTTCAAAGGGTTACACAATAATTACATTTGCTATAATGATGGGGTTGTAGGAAAAGTTTTATTCTCTAATTTCAGCTTTGTGGAGTTGCTGTTTCACTTTGTAAATCATGACTTCAAAATAAGGTAAAGGATACATTAATAAATGACTGCTTATGGGGTCTTTCAATTAAAGAAATCACATACCTTCCCACACTAAGAGTTAGCCTCTGTAGCCCAAAGCCAGTACAGTCATCAATAACTTCAAATCACCAACGGTTATACAAAGTTCTAATTGCTTCTAACATAGCATTACTGAAGTCTGGCTGAGCATCTCTCAAGTGCCCTGCAGTTTCTCAGCTTTTCTGATTGTACACCACTCCACAAGATTGGCTAGGGCTCTTGGTCAATAAGAAGACACACAGGTCTTCCTCCATGGCCTTTGTCCCATATCTCTGAATCTCGGCTAGAAGGGAATGATCACTATAATTGTGAGTCACCTTCTAAGCTTCTAACGAAAAGTCAGCCTGAAATACTACTGTTGTAAACTATATCACAGAGCTATTGGAGACATTTAAATCACACTACATCAAAGGAAGGAAGGAGTGTGGAAGAGAGGAGCTATAATGTAAAGTTTCAAATGACATCAGGATCACGTAAAGAGGTGATTTGTGACTTTGGCTTCAGAGCAGCTTTAGTTGAGCCCCCAAGAACTGGAAACCAAGGGACAGATGGCAAGTTCATTGGCAGGATGAACGAGCCATGGCAGTCATGGACAGTAAACATAAAACGCAGGGCTAGGGTCCTCAGACACATTCCTGGGGTACCATGCCTTGCTGGAACATATACAGGCCCCAGAATGCCTACATGGACAGTGTTGAGCATACACCAGTAACTGCTGACACTTTTTGATAAAGAAGATCAGACCTTCACAGAGTGGAGACAGTACTAGAATTAACAACTTATTCTAAAGAAGTCTGAGGAGACCATGACAACCTAGGGTGACTTATCTGTTATCTAAATCTTACCCCCTTCTTCAAGGTCCAGCTATGACTTTAGCACTGTGATTTTGGGGAAAGTGCCTTGGTCTTTCTGGGACTCATTTACGTCACTTTTAACAGAGTTCTAAAACTGGAACATATCTACCGTCATCTCCAACTCCAAAATTCTCTGAGTCTCTGATTCCAAAATGTCACGAAACATTCCAGGTCACACTATTGCTGTCTCCTGTTAAGCTTCCAAAGCACTTACTATCAGCAACTTACAATTTACCAGGAAGCTGATTTTTACTAACATCTGAATGTCTTCACTGGATCCTTTCTTCCCAAATCAACCTGAAACTTACCCTCAGGGTCAAGTGTTCTATTTGTCCAGAGGATGTAATAATGCATGTTAAATGAACACTCTTTTGAGAAATGAATCGATGAATTATTACATTCTCTTTCATCTACATGCACTAAATACTTAAAGATGAAAGAAAGGGAAAATTACACCTAAGAAGCTCCCTCTCCTTTTATCTCATTGGAAAATGTCACTGGGTTTCCAGGAAGTAGAGTTTGAGACAATGGTTAGCATGAAGAAAGCATATTAGAATATGCTCTTGGGATTCATAACCTTTGGTAGAAGGAAGGAAGTAGGATGTGGCAGAGGGAGAAAGAAGGTGTGCTAGAGTCACAACAGAGGACTCGGCCAATGCCAAGGAAAGGCCTAGAACTGAAATGACCCTTATAATGGTCCTGAGTGGGCCAAGGATTCAAGCTTTATGCCCTCCCTCACCTTCCCACCGAGTGGCCATTGGATGAGGGCTGCCTACAGGAAAGGAATGTGACCTTGGGTGAGGGTCTCCAAGGACAATTCCCAATGGTAGTTGGGGGACTGTTGCTGGGGGAAAGGAATGATTCAGTGCTGTGGGGGCAGGGTAGATGAGCATCTCCTGCACAAAGAGATTGCCCGCTCGCTACCACACTTCTTTTTTTGTATAGAACTTTATTGCTTACTAAATGCTTTCACACATCCTAACCCCCTTAATCCAGACAACAATCCTGGGAAATGTGAATTATTGTCACTTCTAAATAAAAGCAGACAGGTGAGTTTTGCAAGTATATGTAAGGTGTCCCTGGGGGATCCCAGAAATAGTGAAAATATAAATTGAAAGTCCAGGGATGTAGAGAAAGAGTTGTATTCTTAAAATTGCATGCTGGGTGAGCTGAGGATAACCTGCAGTCATTACAGCTGTTGTGACCTGGAAAAAACTGGATTGAAATAATATTGTACTCACTTTCTTTAGTAGCTGCCTCACTCTTCTTCATTTTAGGTTATGATCATTTAAAACTCCAGAACTTTTTCATATGATAGCTATGAATTCCCATGTTTATGCAAATCATACTTTTTCTATGACCTACCAACAAAATATTTATATTTATCCCTTGTTGAGGGTGGAATATTTGTATCTCCCCAAATCCGTATGTTGAAGCCCTAATTTACAATGTGATGGTATTTGGAGGTCAAGCCTTTGGGAGGTAATGAAGTTTAAAGGTTTTTTTTTTAGTGTTTTTATTTATTTTTGAGAAAGAGAGCAGCAGAGGGGTCAGAGAGAGAGAGGGAGACACAGAATCCAAAGGAGGCTCCAGGCTCTGAGCTGTCAGCACAGAGCCCAACATGGGGTTTGAACTCATTAACAGTGAAATCATGATCTGAGCCAAAGTCAGATACTTAACCAACTGAGTCAGCCCCTCAGAGATAATGATGTTGAGATGGAGTCATGGGATGAGGCCCTTATGATATGATTAGTGAACTTCTTAGAAGACGGGAGACACCAGCGCTTTCTCTCCACCAGGTGAGGATGGTGATCGGCAAGAAGGCGATTGACTGCAAGACAGGAAGACAGCCCACACCAAGAACCAAATCTACTGGCACCTTGATCTTGGACTTTCTAACCTCCAAAACTATAAGAAATAAATGTCTGTTGTTTAAGCCAACCAGTCGCTGGTGTTTTGTTACACACTTCTAATACATCCCTTAAAAATGACCATTTCTTAGTTTTGGTCTTTTGTTTTCACCCGATAAGATTATTTTATTCTTGATTCTAATATCTAGATGATTACCCACTCTTCCTACCTGCATTCCAAGTACACTCTTGTAAGCCCACCTTCAATGTTTTCAGCAGAGTTTTTAATGAAAAGAGAGCAGATTATGATGATGCCCTTTAGTCTGACAACAAGCCAGCATCATATCTGTTTAATGAATGAATATGAATTTCGTGTCTGCATCTTGTCATCTAAAATAGTAGTTTCCAAATTGTTTCTTAGCAATAAAACCTTGTTTTTAAATAAAATCTGCCTCCAAATAATGAAATAACAAACAGAAGCAGAGTTGCTCTGGTTCACGTGGGAGGTGGGATGAGGGGTCCAGCCTCCTTTAGCCACTGCTCTGCCTTCTCTGTAGCAAGTGCTTTTGAGCAACTCCTGAGGAATCTCCATGGGCACCTAGAGCCTTGCCGGCTGCACCAGGAAAGCTGCTGTGCAAAAATATTGTAAGACATGTTGTCAAATGCCTTGCTGAAATCAAGGCACTGATTCACCCATATAATACACACACAGACACAGACACACACACACACAAGTTTCTTATGATTTGTCCTTGGGAAGCCCATGTTGATTCCAAGTAATCTTTACTCACTTTCATAAGTGCTCACAGAACATTTTTTCCAGAGTATATTAAGGAAGAGTGTCAGGCTTGTTTTTCTATAGTTTCCAGAGTCCACATTTTCTGCATTTTTAAAAATAACATCTCCAGTCTCTGACACCTCTTCTGTTCTCCACCTGTAACACCTGTAAGTTGTTTATGAATTCTTGTGTATAATTAATTTATCCAGGGCAATGGCTTTCAAAGATGACTGCATATTAGAGTCCCCCGAGGAGCTTTCTAAAAAATTCCCGTGCCTGGGTCCACACCTCATACCAATTAAATCAGATTCTCTGTAAGTATTTTTAAAGACTTCTCTGGCAACCTTAATATGCAGCCAGGGTTAAGAAGCAGTGATCTAGGTTTGGCTTGAATTTATTTTAAACACTTACATGTTCATTCCCATCTATTCCCTTTCCATAGGCTTCAATTTCTCTGTTCTTCATTTTCTCATTAAAAGTCCTTCACCATAATTCCGAAGAGAAAAGTAAAATCTGAACTAAGCAGTTTTACTTCCTTTTTGTCACTTGTTCACCTAAGCCTAAGTGATAGCCTATGCTTTCCTGGCCCTTTGATTAAAAACATAAGTTAAGACAGTTATTAACATCTTTTACAAATCTCTGTTAAATAAAACAATTCTAAAAGATTTCTAAAAATCATATGGCTTATTTCTCTCTTTTTTAACCTCACCATGTTGCTTTCTGCCATGACTCTACCTCCTAGTTTTATAGATTCCATACTTAGCAAGGAAATTCCTTTGCTATACATCACTCATTGTTCAAGCAAGTGTCAGTGACAACAGTGGCATTATCTTTTCCTTCCTGTATTACAAATGTAAGTTCACTGCATATCTAGCACTACTACTCCACAATCATTATCTCTAATTCTCTTTACTGCTTTCTCTCTTCAAGATTTGTTGAGTGCCACTTGTACAATTGGAAGGTTCCATACGATGGACAGGAATTTATAAAGTATAGTCAAGTATGTGATTCCCTCTGTATCTTGTTTTGCAGTTCGATCTGGGTAATATTCTAGAATTTCATGTTAAATTCTTTTTTACTCAATC
This sequence comes from Hyaena hyaena, assembly GCF_003009895.1. Taxonomy (NCBI): domain Eukaryota; kingdom Metazoa; phylum Chordata; class Mammalia; order Carnivora; family Hyaenidae; genus Hyaena; species Hyaena hyaena. The sequence continues at coordinate 268,784 of NW_024081068.1, forward strand.
ATGCATATCATTTTGAGAAATATTTGATACTTTCTCAGGAGGCCATCAGTCTGAAAATTTCAGCTCTCGTCCACAAAACACCATCCTCTTCTTGACAGCATCTAGACAGCAACTATTCATATAACATGTCTGCTTTTCTCTTTAAAACCAGGATCACCAAATGGAAGAATGACACAAAATCCTTCAGTGTTCTGCAGAGTCCTTAGAAATCCATCCTCAATATTCATTGTGGTTCGCCTATTGATCTTCCTGTGAAGGGTAGAAATAAGGCATGCTTGATTGATTGCAGGAGTCTGAGCAGATTGTCTTCCAGGTAGGAAAGCAATACACTTCCTGATGAGGCCCTGCTAAGGCACTGACACTATGAAGTTAGGTACCAACACAATGAGGTTCTCAAACTAGTGAGATTTCTTCATTGGGAGTGGCTATCACCTTACTATCCAGTTCGATTCGGGTTATTGCCTTTTCTTCTGAAGGTCTCACTTTCCTCCTTAGCAGATCTTCTAATCTGATATTTAAAATGATGCCCACATTTAAAAGAATGTTGATTTATTTATTTTGAAAGAGAGAGAACACGCACAAGCAGGGAAGAGGTTCAGGGAGAAAGGGAGAGAGAGGCTTCCAAGCAGGCTCTGCACTGTCAGTGTGGAGCCCAAAGTGGGGCTCAATCTCACAACTGAGATCATGACCTGAGCCAAGATCAAGAGACTGATGTTTAACCAACGGAGCCACCCAGGCATCCCGCATTTCCTTTAGGTTTCTCACATTTACATTTGTAAACTGAGACTCCACTTTTGATCCATATTTACATCCTCAAAATCCATTTTATACTGGCTTTTTTCCTTCTTGGCCTTACACACATTGACCACCTGCAAACCTTTATGTCCTGGTTGCATTGGGTCTTTCTGGGAAATTTAATGAATATACCTGTACACATTCCTCATCTTGATTTCTAAGACATGCTATTCTGAGAGTTAGCAACTAGTACTAATTATTGTCAACAGTGGACAGGGCACTAGCCCAAAGTTAGGAAGCCAAGGGTTTGGGACCCACCGTTCCCTTTCAACTGGATTACCTTGAAAAACCCATTCCAGTATCTGAGAGTCAACTTCTGCATCTGTGAAGTGGGAGCAAGGAATGAGGGGAGATTGTACTAGGCTGAGTTTCCAAATCTTTTTTTTTAAATCTGCATGACCCTTCATATAAAATCATATTGAAAATCCCTAAAACATAAAAGAGAAGATGAGAGGGACTGAGTTTTGAAGTAGGCAAGTGAGCTGATCTTTCTCCCAACCCCACCACATTCCGCCACTGTTCTGTGACGTCACCTTTTCTGACTGCATACAGTACAGTGGGGAAAACAAATCAGACGTTCTCAAAATTCACTGTGCCCCGGAATCACGTGGGCACTTACTAAAATAGCAAATTACTGTGCAGTCCCCCCTCAAAAAAAAAAAGCCTAGGAATTTGCCATTTACCATTTTTATTGAGGATCAGGGATATAGAGTGCTACTATGACCACAGCTTGAGGGATACTAAACTGGGAGAATTTGAAGTTTCTTTAAGATCCTTTCGGGAAGAAGGCAAGAAATAAAGAGCATTTCTGCACTTTCTGCACCATTCTACACTTTGTGCCGGCCCCATGTGACCCTGGGCAAATTACTTCACTTTTTCTGTTCTCACATGTAAAATGGAGACGTCATAACAATGCCCACCTCAAAGGATTGTCACCAGGGCTAAGTGATAAAGTTTATGCAAAATTCTTAGAACAACGCCTGGAGCATGTTTGAAACTCAGCAAATACAGGTGCTTACTGTGTATTGAACAGAGCATCATACACTCTGCAAGGCCACTTAAATTCAGTGTGCCAAATACTGCATACATCGCTCTCACTGATTCCTTTCCTTCCTTTCCTGATCCATGTTCTGTGATTTGCCCTTGCATCATTGGTCACCTCTCACTTCTTTTTTCCCCTCCTTCCTTTTCCCCTCCTTCCTTTTCCCCTCCTTCCTTTTCCCCTCCTTCCTTTTCCCCTCCTTCCTTTTCCCCTCCTTCCTTTTCCCCTCCTTCCTTTTCCCCTCCTTCCTTTTCCCCTCCTTCCTTTTCCCCTCCTTCCTTTTCCCCTCCTTCCTTTTCCCCTCCTTCCTTTTCCCCTCCTTCCTTTTCCCTTCCTTCCTTCCTTCCTTCCTTTCTTTTTCTTGGAGCCCTAGTCTTCCCATCTGTAGGATAGGACTAGTATCACTTAATTCAGTCTACACAAGAGGATGGTCAATACAGGAAAACAAAAAAAGTTTGTTGCTTGCATGCAGAGCTTTAGAAGAAAGATGTTTTGTTATACCCCAAGCAGCATTATTTGGATATTTAGTATGTTAATATAATTTTCATCAATATCTCAGAAGGCTAGCTTATTTATGTACACAATTAGTGGAACAGAATGTGGAAAATGGTGGGCGGTGGTAAAACACAGACCATTTCCCTGAGTGAAAAAAGACCCATAAGTCACAGGAGACAGACTGAGATGTGAAGGTCACTCACTTATTCGCAGGAATAAATTATATTATACCATCAAGTAAGTTTCTTCAGCCAGTCATAAAGAAGAATACGGCTAAGTAATTTACTCGCAAATGATGGTTATAAACCACTCACACTCTAACAAATCAAATTACATCATACAAACCACCTCCTCATGCTCACAGGGTTACGGAAGTGGGGACAGGAGCAGAGACTCCGGACGCTTAATCGGCTTCTCAGTTTGTGCAAAAGACCACACCCATTCAGGGCTGAAGATCAACAGAGTAGTTAAATTGCTCTTCAGGCCAAAAACTACTCCACCGTGATTCCCTCCTTGAATAACAAGAATTACACTTCTGAAACTGAGCACACAGATGAGGTTATCTTCAAGGCCCGCATATAGACTTTGCCTAGTGCACTGAGACTCATGCTTTGCTCACAACAGCCCATTTTTGCTGATCTAACCGCCATTGAGAAGTAGATTTGGGCCCATGCAAGCATCTTCGGGTTGAGGAGCTGAGGGAAGACAGCTCCTGACAAGGCTAACAATGGGAACAAAAATAGATAAAGAATGACATGCACATTAGAGTAAGGCTTCTCATCATTTAATCTCTGATTAAAGTCTTACAAGATAGGAGGTGTAAAATTTTAAGGGTAATAACAAGATTGACTGCATGCTGGCGATGGGCCAGCAGAGGGCAGGGTATAGGAATTCTTGTCCCCATTTTACAGATGAAGGAATAGAAACTCAGAGAGATTAATTCACTTGCCTAAGATTACGCAGCTTAGTTAGTGGTGGTGCAGCGAGTTAGTTCAAATATGTCTCCAAGGCCCATGGTTCCAATGAGTCACCAAGTCTCTTTTGAACAATCTATAATGTCTTTGCTAGTGATTTGTGATGACAGATATCTGTGTACTTGGGCGTCAACTCTGATTGGCAGTGGATCTGGTCTTAGCAGAAAGAAAGCCATGATGGGTTAGAAAGTACCTGCAAAACTTGAAGGTTTGGAGAATAAGGGACACATGCTAATTGGTCACCATTATGATTTTGCCTAACCTCTTAATGCTACAAAGAAGAAACTGAGGGCCCCGAGGGATATACATTGACGGCCCAAATCCTGTGATACCAAGCATTCACATTTGCTGCCTGAGTACAGGCCTCTTCCCACTTCCCCAAGATGCTGGTAAGAAGGAATATGATTTGCTTCTAAACCTCCTCTGACATTACCAGTGTGCATGGCTACTTACTTCTACTAGTTATCCAAGGTATTTAGCATAATGTCTTTCACCCAAAAGAATAAGGCAACATTACAATCACTGTTGTTTTCCACTTTCACTGAGAAAAATTGACATTCGACACCAGTACACGTTTAAAGTGTACAACGTTCTAGTTGGATTGACATAGATTGTGAAATGATGGCAATAGGTTCTGCCCACATCCACTTTGTCCTCCATCTTCTTCCTTTCTTAAATGCACATTTATATGTTTACATTATTAAAAATTGAAACAATATGGAGGCATAAAGAATAAAAAATAAGTTTTTTTTTCACGAAACCCAATGCCTCTCTCCTCCCCAATAGAACCACTCTTAACACCTTTAAGAGCTCATAAGTGTTACAGGTTCTTAAAGAAGTCTCCTTCAAGAACTTTTCTAGACAGTTACAGACATGATACATGTTCATACAGAAATATAGCACTACAGGGCTTCATTTAAATGTGGTCAATACTGAGAGAGGGGGCAAGATGGCGGAGAAGTAAGGAGCTCCGTACTTGCACTCGCGCCCATACATCACCCAGAAAAATCTGAAGCCATTGGAAACCTTACAAAACCTGAGAGATTGGGAGGAAAATGATGCAGAATCCACTGAGAGAGACTTCTAACCTGAGTGCGAACTGGGGAAGATAAAATCGGGCCAGGATCGGAGACTCCAGGGTGGGAGGCGATCCCCCTCCACCCTCTACCGGGAGTGAGAGGGGAAAAGGAGAGAGTCCGAAACAGAAAAACCTCTGCTGGGGGGAGGGGGGGGAGAACCTCTGCTCGGTGCATAGAAAGACTGTACTTGCCAAATACCTGCACACCAGGTCCCCTCGCGCCAACTGGTCCGGGGGGGTGGGGGGG